>NC_088422.1:109655690-109668754 GCF_034236695.1 Oncorhynchus nerka
TGTGTGTGTGTGTGTGTTCTGTGTCGTACCACACTGTGTGTGTGTGTGTGTGTGTGTGTGTGTGTGTGTGTGTGTGTGTGTGTGTGTGTGTGTTCTGTGTCGTACCACACTGTGTGTGTGTGTGTGTGTGTGTGTGTGTGTGTGTGTGTGTGTGTGTGTCCTGTGTCGTACCACACTGTGTGTGTGTGTGTGTGTGTCCTGTGTCGTACCACACTGTGTGTGTGTGTGTGTGTGTGTGTGTGTGTGTGTGTGTGTCTTACCACGTGATGACAGTTGAACTCCTTCATGACAGAAGCTTCATTGAGGAACTCTATTCTCTCTCTCATGCTGGCAGACTCGTTCACCGTCTTAATGGCCACACACGTCTCTGGCTCGTCCTTGACTACTCCCTTAGCAACGCCCTCGTACACCATGCCAAACGACCCCTGACCCAGCTCTCTGTTCATCGTGATCTTCTCCCTCAACACCTCCCATTCATCTGGTATATACACTGGAAGAGAGGAGAGGGTTAACAGACAACTATATCACAGTACCACACAGCCTGACCCTGACGACCTATCAGGTGATATGGTCACTACAGGTACTTCCTCTCTGTCTCTATCAGGTGACTACAGGTACTTCCTGTCTGTCTCTATCAGGTGATGTGGTCACTACAGGTACTTCCTCTCTGTCTCTATCAGGTGATATGGTCACTACAGGTACTTCCTCTCTGTCTCTATCAGGTGATATGTCACTACAGGTACTTCCTCTCTGTCTCTATCAGGTGATGTGGTCACTACAGGTACTTCCTGTCTGTCTCTATCAGGTGATGTGGTCACTACAGGTACTTCCTCTCTGTCTCTATAAGGTGATATGGTCACTACAGGTACTTCCTCTCTGTCTCTATCAGGTGATATGGTCACTACAGGTACTTCCTGTCGGTCTCTATCAGGAGACATGGTCACTACAGGTACTTCCTGTCTGTCTCTATCAGGTGATATGGTCACTACAGGTACTTCCTCTCTGTCTCTATCAGGTGATATGGTCACTACAGGTACTTCCTCTCTGTCTCTATCAGGTGATGTGGTCACTACAGGTACTTCCTATCTGTCTCTATCAGGTGATATGGTCACTACAGGTACTTCCTGTCTGTCTCTATCAGGTGATGTGGTCACTACAGGTACTTCCTCTCTGTCTCTATCAGGCAGGTGATATGTCACTACAGGTACTTCCTGTCTGTCTCTATAAGGTGATATGGTCACTACAGGTACTTCCTCTCTGTCTCTATCAGGTGATGTGGTCACTACAGGTACTTCCTCTCTGTCTCTATCAGGTGATATGGTCACTACAGGTACTTCTCTCTGTCTCTATAAGGTGATATGGTCACTACAGGTACTTCCTGTCTGTCTCTATAAGGTGATATGGTCACTACAGGTACTTCCTGTCTGTCTCTATCAGGTGATATGGTCACTACAGGTACTTCCCTGTCTGTCTCTATCAGGTGATATGGTCACTACAGGTACTTCCTCTCTGTCTCTATCAGGTGATATGGTCACTACAGGTACTTCCTCTCTGTCTCTATCAGGTGATGTGGTCACTACAGGTACTTCCTCTCTGTCTCTATCAGGTGATGTGGTCACTACAGGTACTTCCTCTCTGTCTCTATCAGGTGATGTGGTCACTACAGGTACTTACTCTCTGTCTCTATCAGGTGATATGGTCACTACAGGTACTTCCTCTCTGTCTCTATCAGGTGATATGGTCACTACAGGTACTTCCTCTCTGTCTCTATCAGGTGACTACAGGTACTTCCTGTCTGTCTCTATCAGGTGATGTGGTCACTACAGGTACTTCCTCTCTGTCTCTATCAGGTGATGTGGTCACTACAGGTACTTCCTCTCTGTCTCTATCAGGTGATGTGGTCACTACAGGTACTTCCTGTCTGTCTCTATCAGGTGATATGGTCACTACAGGTACTTCCTGTCTGTCTCTATCAGGTGATATGGTCACTACAGGTACTTCCTGTCTGTCTCTATCAGGTGATATGGTCACTACAGGTACTTCCTGTCTGTCTATCAGGTGACTACAGGTACTTCCTGTCTGTCTCTATCAGGTCACTACAGGTACTTCCTGTCTGTCTCTATCAGGTCACTACAGGTACTTCCTGTCTGTCTCTATCAGGTGATATGGTCACTACAGGTACTTCCTCTCTGTCTCTATCAGGTGATATGTCACTACAGGTACTTCCTGTCTGTCTCTATCAGGTGATATGTCACTACAGGTACTTCCTGTCTGTCTCTATAAGGTGATATGGTCACTACAGGTACTTCCTGTCTGTCTCTATCAGGTGATATGGTCACTACAGGTACTTCCTGTCTGTCTCTATCAGGTGATATGGTCACTACAAGTACTTCCTCTCTGTCTCTATCAGGTGATATGGTCACTACAGGTACTTCCTCTCTGTCTCTATAAGGTGATATGGTCACTACAGGTACTTCCTGTCTGTCTCTATTTACATTTACATTTACATTTAAGTCATTTAGCAGACGCTCTTATCCAGAGCGACTATCAGGTGATATGGTCACTACAGGTACTTCCTGTCTGTCTCTATCAGGTGATATGGTCACTACAGGTACTTCCTCTCTGTCTCTATCAGGTGATGTGGTCACTACAGGTACTTCCTCTCTGTCTCTATCAGGTGATGTGGTCACTACAGGTACTTTCCTCTCTGTCTCTATCAGGTGATATGGTCACTACAGGTACTTCCTGTCTGTCTCTATCAGGTGATATGGTCACTACAGGTACTTCCTGTCTGTCTCTATCAGGTGATATGGTCACTACAGGTACTTCCTCTCTGTCTCTATCAGGTGATATGGTCACTACAGGTACTTCCTGTCTGTCTCTATCAGGTGATATGGTCACTACAGGTACTTCCTCTCTGTCTCTATCAGGTGATATGGTCACTACAGGTACTTCCTGTCTGTCTCTATCAGGTGATATGGTCACTACAGGTACTTCCTGTCTGTCTCTATCAGGTGATATGGTCACTACAGGTACTTCCTCTCTGTCTCTATCAGGTGATATGGTCACTACAGGTACTTCCTGTCTGTCTCTATCAGGTGATATGGTCACTACAGGTACTTCCTCTCTGTCTCTATCAGGTGATATGGTCACTACAGGTACTTCCTGTCTGTCTCTATCAGGTGATATGGTCACTACAGGTACTTCCTCTCTGTCTCTATCAGGTGATGTGGTCACTACAGGTACTTCCTCTCTGTCTCTATCAGGTGATGTGGTCACTACAGGTACTTCCTCTCTGTCTCTATCAGGCAGGTGATATGTCACTACAGGTACTTCCTGTCTGTCTCTATAAGGTGATATGGTCACTACAGGTACTTCCTCTCTGTCTCTATCAGGTGATATGGTCACTACAGGTACTTCCTGTCTGTCTCTATAAGGTGATATGGTCACTACAGGTACTTCCTCTCTGTCTCTATCAGGTGATGTGGTCACTACAGGTACTTCCTCTCTGTCTCTATCAGGTGATATGTCACTACAGGTACTTCCTCTCTGTCTCTATCAGGTGATATGGTCACTACAGGTACTTCCTCTCTGTCTCTATCAGGTGATGTGGTCACTACAGGTACTTCCTCTCTGTCTCTATCAGGTGATATGTCACTACAGGTACTTCCTCTCTGTCTCTATCAGGTGATATGGTCACTACAGGTACTTCCTGTCTGTCTCTATCAGGTGATGTGGTCACTACAGGTACTTCCTCTCTGTCTCTATCAGGTGATGTGGTCACTACAGGTACTTCCTGTCTGTCTCTATCAGGTGATGTGGTCACTACAGGTACTTCCTCTCTGTCTCTATCAGGTGATGTGGTCACTACAGGTACTTCCTCTCTGTCTCTATCAGGTGATGTGGTCACTACAGGTACTTCCTCTCTGTCTCTATCAGGTGATGTGGTCACTACAGGTACTTCCTGTCTGTCTCTATCAGGTGATATGGTCACTACAGGTACTTCCTGTCTGTCTCTATCAGGTGATGTGGTCACTACAGGTACTTCCTCTCTGTCTCTATCAGGTGATGTGGTCACTACAGGTACTTCCTCTCTGTCTCTATCAGGTGATGTGGTCACTACAGGTACTTCCTGTCTGTCTCTATCAGGTGATGTGGTCACTACAGGTACTTCCTGTCTGTCTCTATCAGGTGATGTGGTCACTACAGGTACTTCCTCTCTGTCTCTATCAGGTGATGTGGTCACTACAGGTACTTCCTCTCTGTCTCTATCAGGTGATGTGGTCACTACAGGTACTTCCTCTCTGTCTCTATCAGGTGATGTGGTCACTACAGGTACTTACTCTCTGCAGCGCTGAAGTATTCAGGGTTGACTGATGCATACAGAACTCCATTCCCCAGTCTGTCACTGTTCCTGTAGACACACACACACACACACACACACACACACACACACACTTAGCAGAGTTAAACAGCATCCCAAACGGCACCCTATTCCCCATATGCACTGCTCTATAGGGCTCTGGTCTAAAGTAGTGCACTATATAGGGAATAGGGTGTAATATGGCTCTGGTCTAAAGTAGTGCACTATATAGGGAATAGGGTGCCATAGGGCTCTGGTCTAAAGTAGTGCACTATATAGGGAATAGGGTGTAATATGGCTCTGGTCTAAAGTAGTGCACTATATAGGGAATAGGGTTCCTTAGGGCTCTGGTCTAAAGTAGTGCACTATATAGGGAATAGGGTGCCAGAAGTCTCTGTTCTTAAGTAGTGCACTATATAATGAAAGCACACCTCTCACTACCTAGAGACAGCCTGTCATTTACTAAGAACCTTCCAGAGACAGCTCACCTCTCACTACCTAGAGACAGCCTGTCACCTCTCACTACCTAGAGACAGCCTGTCACCTCTCACTACCTAGAGACAGCCTGTCACCTCTCACTACCTAGAGACAGCCTGTCATTTACTACAGAACCTTCCAGAGACAGCTCACCTCTCACTACCTAGAGACAGCCTGTCACCTCTCACTACCTAGAGACAGCCTGTCATTTACTATAGAACCTTCCAGAGACAGCTCACCTCTCACTACCTAGAGACAGCCTGTCATTTACTACAGAACCTTCCAGAGACAGCTCACCTCTCACTACCTAGAGACAGCCTGTCATTTACTACAGAACCTTCCAGAGACAGCTCACCTCTCACTACCTAGAGACAGCCTGTCATTTACTATAGAACCTTCCAGATAAATGACAGCTCACCTCTCACTACCTAGAGACAGCCTGTCATTTACTACAGAACCTTCCAGATAAATGACAGCTCACCTCTCACTACCTAGAGACAGCCTGTCATTTACTAAAGAACCTTCCAGAGACAGCTCACCTCTCACTACCTAGAGACAGCCTGTCATTTACTAAAGAACCTTCCAGATAAATGACAGCTCACCTCTCACTACCTAGAGACAGCCTGTCATTTACTAAAGAACCTTCCAGATAAATGACAGCTCACCTCTCACTACCTAGAGACAGCCTGTCATTTACTAAAGAACCTTCCAGAGACAGCTCACCTCTCACTACCTAGAGACAGCCTGTCATTTACTACAGAACCTTCCAGAGACAGCTCACCTCTCACTACCTAGAGACAGCCTGTCATTTACTACAGAACCTTCCAGAGACAGCTCACCTCTCACTACCTAGAGACAGCCTGTCATTTACTACAGAACCTTCCAGAGACAGCTCACCTCTCACTACCTAGAGACAGCCTGTCATTTACTATAGAACCTTCCAGATAAATGACAGCTCACCTCTCACTACCTAGAGACAGCCTGTCATTTACTACAGAACCTTCCAGATAAATGACAGCTCACCTCTCACTACCTAGAGACAGCCTGTCATTTACTAAAGAACCTTCCAGAGACAGCTCACCTCTCACTACCTAGAGACAGCCTGTCATTTACTAAAGAACCTTCCAGATAAATGACAGCTCACCTCTCACTACCTAGAGACAGCCTGTCATTTACTAAAGAACCTTCCAGATAAATGACAGCTCACCTCTCACTACCTAGAGACAGCCTGTCATTTACTAAAGAACCTTCCAGAGACAGCTCACCTCTCACTACCTAGAGACAGCCTGTCATTTACTACAGAACCTTCCAGAGACAGCTCACCTCTCACTACCTAGAGACAGCCTGTCATTTACTACAGAACCTTCCAGAGACAGCTCACCTCTCACTACCTAGAGACAGCCTGTCATTTACTACAGAACCTTCCAGAGACAGCTCACCTCTCACTACCTAGAGACAGCCTGTCATTTACTACAGAACCTTCCAGATAAATGACAGCTCACCTCTCACTACCTAGAGACAGCCTGTCATTTACTATAGAACCTTCCAGAGACAGCTCACCTCTCACTACCTAGAGACAGCCTGTCATTTACTATAGAACCTTCCAGAGACAGCTCACCTCTCACTACCTAGAGACAGCCTGTCATTTACTACAGAACCTTCCAGATAAATAACAGCTCACCTCTCACTACCTAGAGACAGCCTGTCATTTACTAAAGAACCTTCCAGATAAATGACAGCTCACCTCTCACTACCTAGAGACAGCCTGTCATTTACTACAGAACCTTCCAGAGACAGCACACCTCTCACTACCTAGAGACAGCCTGTCATTTACTACAGAACCTTCCAGAGACAGCTCACCTCTCACTACCTAGAGACAGCCTGTCATTTACTAAATAACCTTCCAGATAAATGACAGCACACCTCTCACTACCTAGAGACAGCCTGTCATTTACTATAGAACCTTCCAGATAAATGACAGCTCACCTCTCACTACCTAGAGACAGCCTGTCATTTACTATAGAACCTTCCAGAGACAGCTCACCTCTCACTACCTAGAGACAGCCTGTCATTTACTACAGAACCTTCCAGAGACAGCTCACCTCTCACTACCTAGAGACAGCCTGTCATTTACTACAGAACCTTCCAGAGACAGCTCACCTCTCACTACCTAGAGACAGCCTGTCATTTACTACAGAACCTTCCAGAGACAGCTCACCTCTCACTACCTAGAGACAGCCTGTCATTTACTACAGAACCTTCCAGAGACAGCACACCTCTCACTACCTAGAGACAGCCTGTCATTTACTACAGAACCTTCCAGATAAATGACAGCTCACCTCTCACTACCTAGAGACAGCCTGTCATTTACTATAGAACCTTCCAGAGACAGCTCACCTCTCACTACCTAGAGACAGCCTGTCATTTACTACAGAACCTTCCAGAGACAGCTCACCTCTCACTACCTAGAGACAGCCTGTCATTTACTAAATAACCTTCCAGATAAATGACAGCTCACCTCTCACTACCTAGAGACAGCCTGTCATTTACTACAGAACCTTCCAGAGACAGCACACCTCTCACTACCTAGAGACAGCCTGTCATTTACTAAAGAACCTTCCAGAGACAGCTCACCTCTCACTACCTAGAGACAGCCTGTCATTTACTATAGATCCTTCCAGAGACAGCTCGCCTCTCACTACCTAGAGACAGCCTGTCATTTACTACAGAACCTTCCAGAGACAGCTCACCTCTCACTACCTAGAGACAGCCTGTCATTTACTAAAGAACCTTCCAGATAAATGACAGCTCACCTCTCACTACCTAGAGACAGCCTGTCATTTACTACAGAACCTTCCAGATAAATGACAGCTCACCTCTCACTACCTAGACACAGCCTGTCATTTACTAAAGAACCTTCCAGAGACAGCTCACCTCTCACTACCTAGAGACAGCCTGTCATTTACTACAGAACCTTCCAGAGACAGCACACCTCTCACTACCTAGAGACAGCCTGTCATTTACTACAGAACCTTCCAGAGACAGCTCACCTCTCACTACCTAGAGACAGCCTGTCATTTACTAAATAACCTTCCAGATAAATGACAGCACACCTCTCACTACCTAGAGACAGCCTGTCATTTACTATAGAACCTTCCAGATAAATGACAGCTCACCTCTCACTACCTAGAGACAGCCTGTCATTTACTATAGAACCTTCCAGAGACAGCTCACCTCTCACTACCTAGAGACAGCCTGTCATTTACTACAGAACCTTCCAGAGACAGCTCACCTCTCACTACCTAGAGACAGCCTGTCATTTACTACAGAACCTTCCAGAGACAGCACACCTCTCACTACCTAGAGACAGCCTGTCATTTACTACAGAACCTTCCAGATAAATGACAGCTCACCTCTCACTACCTAGAGACAGCCTGTCATTTACTATAGAACCTTCCAGAGACAGCTCACCTCTCACTACCTAGAGACAGCCTGTCATTTACTACAGAACCTTCCAGAGACAGCTCACCTCTCACTACCTAGAGACAGCCTGTCATTTACTAAATAACCTTCCAGATAAATGACAGCTCACCTCTCACTACCTAGAGACAGCCTGTCATTTACTACAGAACCTTCCAGAGACAGCACACCTCTCACTACCTAGAGACAGCCTGTCATTTACTAAAGAACCTTCCAGAGACAGCTCACCTCTCACTACCTAGAGACAGCCTGTCATTTACTATAGATCCTTCCAGAGACAGCTCGCCTCTCACTACCTAGAGACAGCCTGTCATTTACTACAGAACCTTCCAGAGACAGCTCACCTCTCACTACCTAGAGACAGCCTGTCATTTACTAAAGAACCTTCCAGATAAATGACAGCTCACCTCTCACTACCTAGAGACAGCCTGTCATTTACTACAGAACCTTCCAGATAAATGACAGCTCACCTCTCACTACCTAGACACAGCCTGTCATTTACTAAAGAACCTTCCAGAGACAGCTCACCTCTCACTACCTAGAGACAGCCTGTCATTTACTACAGAACCTTCCAGAGACAGCACACCTCTCACTACCTAGAGACAGCCTGTCATTTACTACAGAACCTTCCAGAGACAGCTCACCTCTCACTACCTAGAGACAGCCTGTCATTTACTAAATAACCTTCCAGATAAATGACAGCACACCTCTCACTACCTAGAGACAGCCTGTCATTTACTATAGAACCTTCCAGATAAATGACAGCTCACCTCTCACTACCTAGAGACAGCCTGTCATTTACTATAGAACCTTCCAGAGACAGCTCACCTCTCACTACCTAGAGACAGCCTGTCATTTACTACAGAACCTTCCAGAGACAGCTCACCTCTCACTACCTAGAGACAGCCTGTCATTTACTACAGAACCTTCCAGAGACAGCTCACCTCTCACTACCTAGAGACAGCCTGTCATTTACTACAGAACCTTCCAGAGACAGCTCACCTCTCACTACCTAGAGACAGCCTGTCATTTACTACAGAACCTTCCAGAGACAGCTCACCTCTCACTACCTAGAGACAGCCTGTCATTTACTACAGAACCTTCCAGAGACAGCACACCTCTCACTACCTAGAGACAGCCTGTCATTTACTAAAGAACCTTCCAGATAAATGACAGCTCACCTCTCACTACCTAGAGACAGCCTGTCATTTACTACAGAACCTTCCAGAGACAGCACACCTCTCACTACCTAGAGACAGCCTGTCATTTACTACAGAACCTTCCAGAGACAGCTCACCTCTCACTACCTAGAGACAGCCTGTCATTTACTAAATAACCTTCCAGATAAATGACAGCACACCTCTCACTACCTAGAGACAGCCTGTCATTTACTATAGAACCTTCCAGATAAATGACAGCTCACCTCTCACTACCTAGAGACAGCCTGTCATTTACTATAGAACCTTCCAGAGACAGCTCACCTCTCACTACCTAGAGACAGCCTGTCATTTACTACAGAACCTTCCAGAGACAGCTCACCTCTCACTACCTAGAGACAGCCTGTCATTTACTACAGAACCTTCCAGAGACAGCTCACCTCTCACTACCTAGAGACAGCCTGTCATTTACTACAGAACCTTCCAGAGACAGCTCACCTCTCACTACCTAGAGACAGCCTGTCATTTACTACAGAACCTTCCAGAGACAGCACACCTCTCACTACCTAGAGACAGCCTGTCATTTACTACAGAACCTTCCAGATAAATGACAGCTCACCTCTCACTACCTAGAGACAGCCTGTCATTTACTATAGAACCTTCCAGAGACAGCTCACCTCTCACTACCTAGAGACAGCCTGTCATTTACTACAGAACCTTCCAGAGACAGCTCACCTCTCACTACCTAGAGACAGCCTGTCATTTACTAAATAACCTTCCAGATAAATGACAGCTCACCTCTCACTACCTAGAGACAGCCTGTCATTTACTACAGAACCTTCCAGAGACAGCACACCTCTCACTACCTAGAGACAGCCTGTCATTTACTAAAGAACCTTCCAGAGACAGCTCACCTCTCACTACCTAGAGACAGCCTGTCATTTACTATAGATCCTTCCAGAGACAGCTCGCCTCTCACTACCTAGAGACAGCCTGTCATTTACTACAGAACCTTCCAGAGACAGCTCACCTCTCACTACCTAGAGACAGCCTGTCATTTACTAAAGAACCTTCCAGATAAATGACAGCTCACCTCTCACTACCTAGAGACAGCCTGTCATTTACTACAGAACCTTCCAGATAAATGACAGCTCACCTCTCACTACCTAGACACAGCCTGTCATTTACTAAAGAACCTTCCAGAGACAGCTCACCTCTCACTACCTAGAGACAGCCTGTCATTTACTACAGAACCTTCCAGAGACAGCACACCTCTCACTACCTAGAGACAGCCTGTCATTTACTACAGAACCTTCCAGAGACAGCTCACCTCTCACTACCTAGAGACAGCCTGTCATTTACTAAATAACCTTCCAGATAAATGACAGCACACCTCTCACTACCTAGAGACAGCCTGTCATTTACTATAGAACCTTCCAGATAAATGACAGCTCACCTCTCACTACCTAGAGACAGCCTGTCATTTACTATAGAACCTTCCAGAGACAGCTCACCTCTCACTACCTAGAGACAGCCTGTCATTTACTACAGAACCTTCCAGAGACAGCTCACCTCTCACTACCTAGAGACAGCCTGTCATTTACTACAGAACCTTCCAGAGACAGCACACCTCTCACTACCTAGAGACAGCCTGTCATTTACTACAGAACCTTCCAGATAAATGACAGCTCACCTCTCACTACCTAGAGACAGCCTGTCATTTACTATAGAACCTTCCAGAGACAGCTCACCTCTCACTACCTCAGAGACAGCCTGTCATTTACTACAGAACCTTCCAGAGACAGCTCACCTCTCACTACCTAGAGACAGCCTGTCATTTACTAAATAACCTTCCAGATAAATGACAGCTCACCTCTCACTACCTAGAGACAGCCTGTCATTTACTACAGAACCTTCCAGAGACAGCACACCTCTCACTACCTAGAGACAGCCTGTCATTTACTAAAGAACCTTCCAGAGACAGCTCACCTCTCACTACCTAGAGACAGCCTGTCATTTACTATAGATCCTTCCAGAGACAGCTCGCCTCTCACTACCTAGAGACAGCCTGTCATTTACTACAGAACCTTCCAGAGACAGCTCACCTCTCACTACCTAGAGACAGCCTGTCATTTACTAAAGAACCTTCCAGATAAATGACAGCTCACCTCTCACTACCTAGAGACAGCCTGTCATTTACTACAGAACCTTCCAGATAAATGACAGCTCACCTCTCACTACCTAGACACAGCCTGTCATTTACTAAAGAACCTTCCAGAGACAGCTCACCTCTCACTACCTAGAGACAGCCTGTCATTTACTACAGAACCTTCCAGAGACAGCACACCTCTCACTACCTAGAGACAGCCTGTCATTTACTACAGAACCTTCCAGAGACAGCTCACCTCTCACTACCTAGAGACAGCCTGTCATTTACTAAATAACCTTCCAGATAAATGACAGCACACCTCTCACTACCTAGAGACAGCCTGTCATTTACTATAGAACCTTCCAGATAAATGACAGCTCACCTCTCACTACCTAGAGACAGCCTGTCATTTACTATAGAACCTTCCAGAGACAGCTCACCTCTCACTACCTAGAGACAGCCTGTCATTTACTACAGAACCCTTCCAGAGACAGCTCACCTCTCACTACCTAGAGACAGCCTGTCATTTACTACAGAACCTTCCAGAGACAGCTCACCTCTCACTACCTAGAGACAGCCTGTCATTTACTACAGAACCTTCCAGAGACAGCTCACCTCTCACTACCTAGAGACAGCCTGTCATTTACTACAGAACCTTCCAGAGACAGCTCACCTCTCACTACCTAGAGACAGCCTGTCATTTACTACAGAACCTTCCAGAGACAGCTCACCTCTCACTACCTAGAGACAGCCTGTCATTTACTATAGAACCTTCCAGATAAATGACAGCTCACCTCTCACTACCTAGAGACAGCCTGTCATTTACTACAGAACCTTCCAGATAAATGACAGCTCACCTCTCACTACCTAGAGACAGCCTGTCATTTACTAAAGAACCTTCCAGATAAATGACAGCTCACCTCTCACTACCTAGAGACAGCCTGTCATTTACTAAAGAACCTTCCAGATAAATGACAGCTCACCTCTCACTACCTAGAGACAGCCTGTCATTTACTAAAGAACCTTCCAGAGACAGCTCACCTCTCACTACCTAGAGACAGCCTGTCATTTACTACAGAACCTTCCAGAGACAGCTCACCTCTCACTACCTAGAGACAGCCTGTCATTTACTACAGAACCTTCCAGAGACAGCTCACCTCTCACTACCTAGAGACAGCCTGTCATTTACTACAGAACCTTCCAGAGACAGCTCACCTCTCACTACCTAGAGACAGCCTGTCATTTACTATAGAACCTTCCAGAGACAGCTCACCTCTCACTACCTAGAGACAGCCTGTCATTTACTACAGAACCTTCCAGATAAATGACAGCTCACCTCTCACTACCTAGAGACAGCCTGTCATTTACTAAAGAACCTTCCAGATAAATGACAGCTCACCTCTCACTACCTAGAGACAGCCTGTCATTTACTACAGAA
>NC_088423.1:0-47500 GCF_034236695.1 Oncorhynchus nerka
GCTGTGCCAGCTGGATGATGGGGGTTGTGCCAGCTGATGATGGGGCTGTGCCAGTTGGATGATGGGGGTCAGCCAGCTGGATGATGTGGGATGCCAGTTGATGATGGGCTGTGCCAGTTGGATGTGATGGGGCTGTGCCAGTTGGGTGATGGGGGCTGTCCTTGGGCCTGATTTAACAATATTATATAGTGTGGATTCTGGGTGGGCTGACACATACACAACACACACACACACACACACACACACAGAGAGAGATGTGGACCAGCCCAGGCGTCACCCTGAGGTGAAAAAGGAAGTTCTGGTCACCACACCCCAGCGTATGTGTGTGTGTGTGTGTGTGTGTGTGTATCTATATATATACATATATGTGTATATATATATGTGTATGTGTATGTGTGTGTGTCTGCTCTCATCCATCTGGGTATGGATACCCTAATTGCCTGGTTTGTTGACCCACAATGAGCAGAGCTGAGCAGGGAGGTGTGTTTGGAGTGTGTTTGTGTCTGTGTCTGCATGTGTGTGTTTGCTTGTGTTTGTGTGTGTCTCTCTGTGTGTGTACAGGTCAGTTGTGTGATATGGAGGTTACAGATATGACTTATAGTGATGTGACACGGGAGTGAGAGTGGGAGAACTCCTGCTCCTGGCTGTCACAGCCACAGCGACTGACTGTGTTCCTATCACAGACAGCCTATCACAGACAGCCTAGCCGGCAAGCCTACATCATACCACACCATCAGACAGCCTATCACAGACAGCCCAGCCGGCAAGCTCACATCATACCACACCATCAGACAACCTATCAGACAGCCTAGCCGGCAAGCCTACATCATACCACACCATCAGACAGCCTATCACAGACAGCCTGGAATCATCACTTCTGTAGATGGTCCACTGTATTCAAAGTGGCCTCTTTCATGGTCCTTCTGAGCTGGACTTCAACCATGGTCTTCTGAGCTGGACTTCAACCATGGTCCTCTGAGCTGGACTTCAACCATGGTCTTCTGAGCTGGACTTCAACCATGGTCTTCTGAGCTGGACTTCAACCATGGTCCTCTGAGCTGGACTTCAACCATGGTCCCTCTGAGCTGGACTTCCCATGGTCCTCTGAGCTGGACTTCAACCATGGTCCTCTGAGCTGGACTTCAACCATGGTCCTCTGAGCTGGACTTCCTGGTCCTCTGAGCAGGACTTCAACCATGGTCCTCTGAGCTGGACTTCAACCATGGTCCTCTGAGCTGGACTTCAACCATGGTCCTCTGAGCTGGACTTCAACCATGGTCCTCTGAGCTGGACTTCAACCATGGTTTTCTGAGCTGACTTCAACCATGGTCCTCTGAGCTGGACTTCAACCATGGTCCTCTGAGCTGGACTTCAACCATGGTTTTCTGAGCTGGACTTCAACCATGCTCCTCTGAGCTGGACTTCAACCATGCTCCTCCGTGCTGGACTTCAACCATGCTCCTCCGTGCTGGACTTCCCCATGGTCCTCCGTGCTGGACTTCAACCATGGTCCTCTGAGCTAGACTTCAACCATGGTCCTCTGAGCTGGACTTCAACCATGGTCCTCTGAGCTGGATTTCAACCATGCTCCTCCGTGCTGGACTTCCCCATGGTCCTCTGAGCTAGACTTCAACCATGGTCCTCTGAGCTGGACTTCAACCATGCTCCTCCGTGCTGGACTTCCCCATGGTCCTCTGAGCTGGACCAGTGTGTTCAAACAATGACACCCCCCCCCACGCACACACACTTTTTCAGTTTCTTAATAGTTTCTCTACACAGCAATAGTAAATGTATTATCTTCCCTGATAAATAATAACCTTTATGTTGAAAACTTTAACCTACACTGGGACATCTTTTGGTCCCATATCTCCTATCATATAGTGAGTTCAGCAGCTCTTCATGACGGTTATCTTTCTAAATAGAACATGAACTGTCTGACTCATGACTTCTGAGTTCATCTCATCTCTCTTGGGTCTGCACTCCAGTACGCACGCATGCACACACACACACATCCTCTCACTCTCTCTCTTTCTCTTTCTCACACTTTCTCTTTCTCTCTCTCTCTCTCTCTCTCTCTCACACACTTTCTCTTTCTCTCTCTCTCTTTCTCTCTCACACTTTCTCTTTCTCTCTTTCTCTCTCTCTCTCTCTCTCACACTTTCTCTCTCTCTTTTTCAGAGTATTTTGCTTCCCGTCTCAACATTCTGTTGTTATTCACTGTTTGTTGCTAGTAACTTTCTGCAGAGTACTGTACAATACAGAACGGTAGAGAGATGGTCGGTTGGGCTTTGTCACGGCTCTTGAGTTCTAAGGGTAATGAAGCGCTTAAGTTACAACCAACCACCAATCATCCATGACGAGCGCATCAACGATGGAAGAAAAAAACAGCGAGAGAGACATTTGCGTCCTGTTCACCGCACAAAATAATAATTCTGATATGAAAGCATCCCATTAAACCTGCTGTATTTACAGCCATTATGGGGAAGTTTTAGTTCTGAAGGGGAACGTTTTCTCTCTCTGTAACGGCAGATGTCCTCCTCTTCGTCTGAAGATACATAAATACATAGATACATAAACTGAACACTAAGAACTACAAATAACAATAAATGTGAACATGAACGAAAACCAAACCGAAACAGTCCCGTGTGGTGACAGACACGGAAACAATCACCCACAAACCAACAGTGAAACCCAGGCTACCTAAGTATGATTCTCAATCAGAGACAACTAACGACACCTGCCTCTGATTGAGAACCATACTACGCCGAAACAGAAACCTAAACATAGAAACACAAAACATAGACTGCCCACCCCAACTCACGCCCTGACCATACTAAACAAAGACAAAACATAGACTGCCCACCCCAACTCAGCCCTGACCATACTAAACAAAGACAAAACAACAGAAAATAAAGGTCAGAACGTGACACTCTCTCTCTCTCTGTAAATTCTGATTTAGTTTGTCTCTGTTTTGTCTGAGGCAAAGATACCTCTCTCCCAAGTAGATACAAATTTGTTGCGTTTTAGTTCAGCACATTATCTTTGCTTGTCAAATTATACAAGACATGAATGTAAGTTAACATCTTATGGTTGAGCTACTTTGCAGCAGGATATTGGTAGACTGAGTGTTTCACTGTAGAAAAGACTGTCCTCAAAGTACATCAAGGCTCACTGCTCATGGCACATTAAAACACTGACATTACATTGATTTAAGTGTGGGAGACTATTTTCTACAGATTCATCTCTCAGCTACTGTAGCTACTCTGTCAGGAGTGCACTAGATTTCTCCAGAGTCAAATCCTAATCAAATCAAATCAAATTGTGTTTGTCCCCTGTGCCAAATACAACAGGTGTAGACCTTACCGTGAAATGATTACTTACGAGCCCCTTCACGAACCAACAATGCAGTTATAAGAAAAACAAGAGTGAAGAAAATATTTACTAAATAAACTGAAGTATATACAGGGGTACCGGTGCAGAGTCAATGTGGAGACTATATACAGGGGTACCGGTACAGAGTCAATGTGTACAGGTTAGTCTAGGCAATTGAGGTAATATGTACATGTGTAGGTAGGGGTAAACTGACTAATAAACAGTGTGTAGCAGCAGCGTAAAAATAATGGGGGGGGGGCAATGCAAATGTCTGGGTAGCCATTTAATTAGCTGTTCAGCAGTCTTATGGCTTGGGGGTAGAAGCTGTTTAGAAGCCTCTTGGACCTAGACTTGGCGCTCCTGTACCACTTTCCATGTGGTAGCAGAGAGAACAGTCTATGACTAGGGTGGCTGGAGTCTTTGACAATTTTTAGGGCCTTCCTCTGACACCGCCTGGTATGGATGTCCTGGATGGCAGGAAGCTTGGCCCCAGTGATGTCCTGGGCCATACGCACTACCCTCTGTAGTGCCTTGCGGTCAGAGGCCGAGCAGTTGTCATACCAGCGGTGATGTAAGCAGTCAGGATGCTCTCGATGGTGCAGCTGTAGAACCTTTTGAGGATCTGGGGACCCATGCCAAATCTTTTCAGTCTCCTGAGGGGGAAAAGGTTTTGTCGTGCCCTCTTCATGACTGTCTTGGTGTGTTTGGACCATGATAGTTTGTTGGTGATGTGGACACCAAGGAACTTGAAACTCTCGACACGCTCCACTACAGCCCCATAGATGTGAATGGGCTGGTGTTCGGCCCTCCTTTTCCTATAGTCCATGATCATCTCCTTGAGGGAGAGGTTGTGGTCCTGGCACCACACTGCCAGGTCTCTGACCTCGTTCCTACAGGCTGTCTCATCGTTGTCGGTGATCAGGCCTACCACCGTTGTCGTCGGCAAACTTAATGATGGTGCTGGAGTTGTGTTTGGCCACGCAGTCATGAGTGAAGAGGGAGTACAGGAGGGGACTAAGCAGCACCCCTGAGGATCAGTGTGGCAAATGTGTTGTTGCCTACCCTTACCACCTGGGGCGGCCCGTCAGGAAGTCCAGGATCCAGTTGCAGAGAGAGAGATGTTTAGTCCCAGGGTCTTTAGCTTAGTGATGAGCTTTGTGGGCACTATGGTGTTGAACGCTGAGCTGTCTGAGGGTTTCACTTCCAGAATCATCAATAAGACATCTACGATTGGAACAGGACAGAATCTAGACTTCCTCCAGATGGTGTAGGAGGAGAGTGACGTTACTGTAGATTGGAACCGGACAGAGTCTAGACTTCCTCCAGATGGTGTAGGAGGAGAGTGACGTTACTGTAGATTGGAACCGGACAGAATCTAGACTTCCTCCAGATGGTGTAGGAGGAGAGTGACGTTACTGTAGATTGGAACCGGACAGAATCTAGACTTCCTCCAGATGGTGTAGGAGGAGAGTGACGTTACTGTAGATTGGAACAGGACAGAATCTAGACTTCCTCAGATGGTGTAGGAGGAGAGTGACGTTACTGTAGATTGGAACAGGACAGAATCTAGACTTCCTCCAGATGGTGTAGGAGGAGAGTAACGTTACTGTAGATTGGAAAAGTGAGCTTTTCAGCCAGATGTAACTCATCCATGACAACTGCTAGGCTATACTGGGTTTCATCTAGGAGCCTATTTATGTTACACTAACTGTCCAGTGAACATTTTAAAAGTTCATATTCCGTTAACTCCTATCTTTAACAATGTTGTTGACTCATCCTATTCTCGTATTTGTGACCAAAGCATAAATTGGAGGAAATAAAAAAAAATTTAAACCACCTAAAACTTGTATCTCCAACGCACCATTTAAAAAAATGCTTATAGAAGATGATGTGACTGAGGAAGACGAGCTGACCAATCAGCAGTCTACTTTTTAAAAATGTATTTAACCTTTATTTAACTAGGCAAGTCAGTTAAGAACATATTCTTATTTACAAACCCTAAACCAAATCAAAAATACATTACTACTAAAACTCTGGGCTGTTCCTGTTCCTGTCAGTTCCCCTCACAGAAAAGTCTGAGTGGGATCCTTGAGATGTTGCAATGTAAAACTGTTAAGGTCAAGGTTAGGGTTAGGTAAGGGTTATGGTTAAGGTTAGGATAAGGGTTAAGGTTTAAGGTAGGGGCGTCCCAAGGATCCCACTTAGCATCTACCCCCACTGTCTGTGGCTTCTCTAAATGCCTGAGACATCTATAGTATATGAACCCGTTTCAAGTGAAATACGATCAATTGTCAAGCGCTTTGAGGCAGGGTAGAGATTTCTTCTCCATATCCCTCAGAATACCAGACAAATTACTGAGGTGGGATGGTGCTTCTCTGAAGTCTAGAAATAGATTCCTCTACATTTGTTATTTTCTCTCCTCCTTTCTCTCCTTCCTCCCCTTCTCTTTCTCTCTCCCTCCTGCTTTCCCTCCTCCCTCTCTCTCTGTCTCTTCCCTCTTCCCCCCTTTCCTCCCTCTGCCGCTCTCTCTCTCTCCCTCTCTTCCTCCCTCCCTCTCTTCTCCTCCTCTCTCTTTTTCCATCTCATGTCTGACAGATGACTGGGGATTCTTACTCTTTCTCAAGCCATCCAGTGTGTGTGTGTGTGTGTGTGTGTGTGTGTGTGTGTGTGTGCGTGCGTGCGTGTGTGCGTGTGTGTGTGGGAAGATTGGAGAAGCAAGAGGTAGATGTGCAAGTAGGCGATAACGGCATTGCGAGTTTCAGGTTACCGTTTATTGTTATTAATCTTTCCCTGGAAGCAGAACTAAGTACATAAACAAGAGAGAGACAACGAATGAGACAGCTGCCTCTGATTGGGAACCATACCAGCCCAACATAGAAATAAAAAAACTAGAGTACCACCCTAGTCACACCCCGACCTAACCAACTGTCGTGTCTTTGGCTATGCCGGATTAAGTGATATGACATGCTATTCTATAAAATCCTTTCTCCGTAATTAATATTACCTGATTGAGCTAATCATGTAAATGTAATTAACTAGAGAGTCTTTGCACCACAAAATAATATTTATAGAGCTGTTATCTTCCGAATAAACTCTTAAAGACCTAGTAATATTTTACATCAATAGCAGTCAATATTAATCCTCACCTTAATTCAGTCTCATCTGAAAGTTGTAAATTCTTGGTTATCTTCACAAACCCTGGCTAACAAGTTGAATCAGCAATACAAAATTGGGTTTAATTATTGATTTACTAAATACCTAACTAATCACACATAATTACATATACACAGAATGAATTATACCTTGATTACAAATTACGTCATAAAGGACAGCTGGTTACACAAAATAAAAGGGTCCGGGTTTGAGTGAAAGAGCGGGAAGACTGAGGGACAAAGGGAGAAGCTGTGCTATCGTAAATACAGGATCTTATGCATTCTAAATTACCGCCCATTTGGAAAAGGAAAATGTAATAAATATTTACTCTGAGCTGCGCTTCGGTAGGTTGGTGGTAGATGGAAGGCCGTGTTGCCAAACCGAGTCCTTTGTCCTTTGAAGAATGTCTCCGGTGGTCAATTGGATACGTTGTAGTAACGTCATTGTGTGGTAGACGGGATACTCTGTCTGTTCTTTCCTAGCCCGCATTTGCAGCTGCAGTTGCTAACTCGACGGCTAGGAGGTATCACTTCTGTAGTGAATAAGAGTTCAAAGTTCATACCATTCGCAACCAAAGCTCACTCTGAGGTCGGCTTAGTTCTGTAGTTGACATGTTAGTCCTTTTACATTTTCGTCAAGGCTTTATATAGTGGAGCGAGAACGGTGTGTCTGAAACGTTTTATAACCCATGTCTCTTCACAGGGGCGAGCCACTAATTAAGCAGAGCCCTAACCTTATGAAAACCCAAATCTCTAATTTGGAGGCTAAAATTACATTTAATCTCTTCACCAATAATTTTAAATTGAACAACAATTCCATGTGACTCCGATAACTACAATGTGCAGACTTTCCACTGTAGAGTTTATGTCATCCTGTCATTGATGAGAATGTCTCAGATGACAACCGAACTGACATCATATTCATTAATTACCACTGCGTATGTTCAATTGGTCGGATTACCAGAATATAGTTTATTTCCCCCCACCTTCTGATGTTCCCAGAATCTCTATGTTAACCAAGGGGTTTTCAAATGTAACATCAGTAGGGTAGAGAGAGGAAAAAGGGGGGAAGAGGTATTTATGACTGTCATAAACCTATCCCCCCAGGCCAACGTCATGACACAACATAGAGAATAAAAGGCTCTCTATGGTTAGGGCGTGACAGGTAAACTCAAATTGATATGAACAAATTGAGTTGATATGAACAAATTGTTGTTGAACATATTTTAAACTAAATGTATTGTACTTGGTTCAAGATGCAGTATATGCTTGCTGATGATCGCCAATTGAATTTGTTGATGAATAGAACGCATGTAGAGCAAGAGAAAAAAACAAAACTACTAGGTGTCATGTTGGACACAGCTTTATCATGGTCAGAACACATAGATAATATTGTTATTAAGATGGGTAAGGGAATTGCTGTTACAATAATATTTTCAGAGTATGCAACATCTAGCACACTGAATCAGGTGATTCAATCCCTTGTCCTATCACACTTAGAGTACTGTCCAGTTATATGGCCAATCCCTGGTTATCACGCCCTGACCTTAGAGAGCCCTTTTATTCTCTATTTTGGTTAGGTCAGGGTGTGACTAGGGTGGGCAATCTATGTTTTCTATTTCTTTGTTGGCTGGGTATGGTTCCCAATCAGAGGCAGCTGTCTATCGTTGTCTCTGATTGGGGATCATACTTAGGCAGCCTTTTCCCACCTGTAGTTTGTGGGATCTTGTTTTGGTACTGTGCTGTTTAGCCCAACTAAACTTTACGTTAGAGTACTGTCTGGTTATATGGTCAATCCCTGGTCCTATCACACTTAAGAGTACTGTCTGGTTATATGGTCAATCCCTGGTCCTATCACACTTAAGAGTACTATTATGTTTGATTGATTGTTTGTACACAAACAACAAGTGTGCGGTTAAGATTGGCAAAAAAACACACATTTCTTCCCACAGGGCCGTGGGGTGAGACAGCGATGCAGCTTAAGCCCCACCCTCTTCAACATTTATGTCAACGAATTGGCGAAGGCACTAGAAAAGTCTGTAGCACCCGGCCTCACCCTACTAGAATCTGAAGTCAAATGTCTACTGTTTGCTGATGATCTGGTGCTTCTGTCACCAACCAAGGAGGACCTACAGCAGCACCTAAATCTGCACAGATTCTGCCAGACCTGGGCCCTGACAGTAATCTCAGTAAGAACAAAATAATGGTGTTCCAAAAAAGGTCCAGTCACCAGGACCACAAATACAAATTCCATCTAGACACCATTGCCCTAGAGCACACAAAAAAACAATGCATAACTTAGCCTAAACATCAGCGCCACAGGTAACTTCCACAAAGCTGTGAACGATCTGAAGGGCAAGAAGGGCATTCTATGCCATCAAAAGGTACATAAAATTCAACATACCAATTAGGATCTGGCTAAAAATACTTGAATCAGTCATAGAGCCCATTGCCCTTTATGGTTCTGAGGTCTGGGTTCCGCTCACCAACCAAGATTTCACAAAATGGGACAAACACCAAATTGAGACTCTGCATGCAGAATTCTGCAAAAATATCCTCCGTGTACAACGTAGAACACCAAATAATGCATGCAGAGCAGAATTAGGCCGATACCCACTAATGATCAAAATCCAGAAAAGAGCCGTTAAATTCTACAACCACAACAAACCTTCCATAACAAAGCCATAACCTACAGAGAGATGAACCTGGAGAAGTCCCCTAAGCAAGCTGGTCCTGGGGCTCTGTTCACAAACACAAACACACCCCACAGAGCCACAGATCTTTGGATTTGTTCACCAAACGCCCTAACAAAAGGAGCTATTTGGACATAAATTATGAACTTTATCGAACAAATCAAACATTTATTGTGGAACTGGGATTCCTGGGAGTACATTCTGATGAAGATCATCAAAGGTAAGTTAATATTTATAATGTTATTTCTGACTTCTGTTGACTGCACAAAAAATCTGACACAGCGGTTGCATTAAGGAGAAGTTTATCTAAAGTTCCATGTATAATAGTTGTGTCTTTTATCAATGTTTATTATGAGTATTTCTGTAAATTGATGTGGCTCTCTGCAAAATCACTGCATGTTTTGGAACTACTGAAACTAACACGACAATGTAAAATGAGATTTTTGGATATAAATATGCACTTTATCGAACAAAACATACATGTATTGTGTAACATGAAGTCCTATGAGTGTCATCTGATGAAGCTCATCAAAGGTTAGAGATTCATTTTATCTATAATTCTGCTTTTTGTGATTTTTGTGAAATGGCTGTGTTTTTCTGTGACTTGGTGGTGAACTAACATAATCGTTTGTGGTGCTTTCGCTGTAAAGCCTTTTTGAAATCAGACACTGTGGCTGGATTAACGAGAATTTTATCTTTAAAATTGTATAAAATACTTGTATGCTTGAGGAATTTTAATTATGAGATTTTTGTTGTTTTGAATTTGGCGCCCTGCACTTTCACTGGCTGTTGGCGGGGTGGGACTCTACCGTCCCGAATATCCCAGAGAGGTTTTAATGTTCAATGTATGGTTATTTTGACCCTAGGTTATTGTTGTTCCCATTGACAATTTTGATTCTTATTATTTTCATATTGTAAATATCCAAAGTGAGCTTTGGCAGTCTGTACATTGTTATGTTATGCCAATAAAGCAAATTGAATTGAATTGAATTGAAATGAGTAAAAGGAAGAGAGAGAGAGAAAGACAGAGAGAGTGAGAAAGTGTATCTCAGAGAGAAAGACCAAAAAGAGAGAGAAAATAGATAAAATGAGAGAGAAAGTGAGAGATAGGGAGAGTTTTAGTAGGTAGTGCTGAGGGAGGTAGTGGGACTGACCTGGTTTCAGTACATGAAGGGAGGAGGAGACACTATGAAGGAGGTGCGGCCGATCAACCGACCCTCTCTCATTTAGACACACATTACAGACAGGCACAGAGGTCTCATTAGACTACAGTAGGTCCCAGGGCTTTATGCAGAGAGAATAACATGTTGTCATTAGACTACAGTAGGTCTCGGGGCTTTATGCAGAGAGAAGAACATGTTGTCATTAGACTACAGTAGGTCTCAGGGCTTTATGCAGAGAGAATAACATGTTGTCATTAGACTACAGTAGGTCCCAGGGCTTTATGCAGAGAGAAGAACATGTTCTCAGACTACAGTAGGTCTCAGGGCTTTATGCAGAGAGAAGAACATGTTGTCATTAGACTACAGTAGGTCCCAGGGCTTTATGCAGAGAGAAGAACATGTTCTCATTAGACTACAGTAGGTCCCAGGGCTTTATGCAGAGAGAATAACATGTTGTCATTAGACTACAGTAGGTCCCAGGGCTTTATGCAGAGAGAATAACATGGTCTCATTAGACTACAGTAGGTCCCAGGGCTTTATGCAGAGAGAAGAACATGTTGTCATTAGACTACAGTAGGTCCCAGGGCTTTATGCAGAGAGAAGAACATGTTGTCATTAGACTACAGTAGGTCTCAGGGCTTTATGCAGAGAGAAGAACATGTTCTCATTAGACTACAGTAGGTCTCAGGGCTTTATGCAGAGAGAAGAACATGTTGTCATTAGACTACAGTAGGTCTCAGGGCTTTATGCAGAGAGAAGAACATGTTCTCAGACTACATTAGGTCCCAGGGCTTTATGCAGAGAGAAGAACATGTTGTCATTAGACTACAGTAGGTCTCAGGGCTTTATGCAGAGAGAAGAACATGTTGTCATTAGACTACAGTAGGTCCCAGGGCTTTATGCAGAGAGAATAACATGTTGTCATTAGAACATGTTTTATGTCATTAGACTACAGTAGGTCTCAGGGCTTTATGCAGAGAGAAGAACATGTTGTCATTAGACTACAGTAGGTCCCAGGGCTTTATGCAAAGAGAAGAACATGTTGTCATTAGACTACAGTAGGTCTCAGGGCTTTATGCAGAGAGAATAACATGTTGTCATTAGACTACAGTAGGTCCCAGGGCTTTATGCAGAGAGAAGAACATGTTCTCAGACTACAGTAGGTCTCAGGGCTTTATGCAGAGAGAAGAACATGTTGTCATTAGACTACAGTAGGTCCCAGGGCTTTATGCAGAGAGAAGAACATGTTGTCATTAGACTACAGTAGGTCTCAGGGCTTTATGCAGAGAGAAGAACATGTTGTCATTAGACATGTTGTCATTAGACTAGTAGGTCCCAGGGCTTTATGCAGAGAGAATAACATGTTGTCATTAGACTACAGTAGGTCCCAGGGCTTTATGCAGAGAGAAGAACATGTTCTCAGACTACAGTAGGTCTCAGGGCTTTATGCAGAGAGAAGAACATGTTGTCATTAGACTACAGTAGGTCCCAGGGCTTTATGCAGAGAGAAGAACATGTTCTCATTAGACTACAGTAGGTCCCAGGGCTTTATGCAGAGAGAATAACATGTTGTCATTAGACTACAGTAGGTCCCAGGGCTTTATGCAGAGAGAATAACATGGTCTCATTAGACTACAGTAGGTCCCAGGGCTTTATGCAGAGAGAAGAACATGTTGTCATTAGACTACAGTATGTCCCAGGGCTTTATGCAGAGAGAAGAACATGTTGTCATTAGACTACAGTAGGTCTCAGGGCTTTATGCAGAGAGAAGAACATGTTCTCATTAGACTACAGTAGGTCTCAGGGCTTTATGCAGAGAGAAGAACATGTTGTCAGACTACATTAGGTCCCAGGGCTTTATGCAGAGAGAAGAACATGTTGTCATTAGACTACAGTAGGTCCCAGGGCTTTATGCAGAGAGAAGAACATGTTCTCAGACTACAGTAGGTCTCAGGGCTTTATGCAGAGAGAAGAACATGTTCTCATTAGACTACAGTAGGTCTCAGGGCTTTATGCAGAGAGAAGAACATGTTCTCAGACTACATTAGGTCCCAGGGCTTTATGCAGAGAGAAGAACATGTTGTCATTAGACTACAGTAGGTCTCAGGGCTTTATGCAGAGAGAAGAACATGTTGTTATTAGACTACAGTAGGTCCCAGGGCTTTATGCAGAGAGAAGAACATGTTGGCATTAGACTACAGTAGGTCTCAGGGCTTTATGCAGAGAGAAGAACATGTTGTCATTAGACTACAGTAGGTCTCAGGGCTTTATGCAGAGAAATAACATGTTGTCATTAGACTACAGTAGGTCCCAGGGCTTTATGCAGAGAGAAGAACATGTTCTCAGACTACAGTAGGTCTCAGGGCTTTATGCAGAGAGAAGAACATGTTGTCATTAGACTACAGTAGGTCCCAGGGCTTTATGCAGAGAGAAGAACATGTTCTCATTAGATTACAGTAGGTCCCAGGGCTTTATGCAGAGAGAATAACATGTTGTCATTAGACTACAGTAGGTCCCAGGGCTTTATGCAGAGAGAATAACATGGTCTCATTAGACTACAGTAGGTCCCAGGGCTTTATGCAGAGAGAAGAACATGTTGTCATTAGACTACAGTAGGTCCCAGGGCTTTATGCAGAGAGAAGAACATGTTGTCATTAGACTACAGTAGGTCTCAGGGCTTTATGCAGAGAGAAGAACATGTTCTCATTAGACTACAGTAGGTCTCAGGGCTTTATGCAGAGAGAAGAACATGTTGTCATTAGACTACAGTAGGTCTCAGGGCTTTATGCAGAGAGAAGAACATGTTCTCAGACTACATTAGGTCCCAGGGCTTTATGCAGAGAGAAGAACATGTTGTCATTAGACTACAGTAGGTCTCAGGGCTTTATGCAGAGAGAAGAACATGTTGTCATTAGACTACAGTAGGTCCCAGGGCTTTATGCAGAGAGAAGAACATGTTGTCATTAGACTACAGTAGGTCTCAGGGCTTTATGCAGAGAGAAGAACATGTTGTCATTAGACTACAGTAGGTCCCAGGGCTTTATGCAGAGAGAAGAACATGTTGTCATTAGACTACAGTAGGTCTCAGGGCTTTATGCAGAGAGAATAACATGTTGTCATTAGACTACAGTAGGTCCCAGGGCTTTATGCAGAGAGAAGAACATGTTCTCAGACTACAGTAGGTCCCAGGGCTTTATGCAGAGAGAATAACATGGTCTCATTAGACTACAGTAGGTCCCAGGAATTTATGCAGAGAGAAGAACATGTTGTCATTAGACTACAGTAGGTCCCAGGGCTTTATGCAGAGAGAAGAACATGTTGTCATTAGACTACAGTAGGTCTCAGGGCTTTATGCAGAGAGAAGAACATGTTCTCATTAGACTACAGTAGGTCTCAGGGCTTTATGCAGAGAGAAGAACATGTTGTCATTAGACTACAGTAGGTCTCAGGGCTTTATGCAGAGAGAAGAACATGTTCTCAGACTACATTAGGTCCCAGGGCTTTATGCAGAGAGAAGAACATGTTGTCATTAGACTACAGTAGGTCTCAGGGCTTTATGCAGAGAGAAGAACATGTTGTCATTAGACTACAGTAGGTCCCAGGGCTTTATGCAGAGAGAAGAACATGTTGTCATTAGACTACAGTAGGTCTCAGGGCTTTATGCAGAGAGAATAACATGTTGTCATTAGACTACAGTAGGTCTCAGGGCTTTATGCAGAGAGAAGAACATGTTGTCATTAGACTACAGTAAGTCTCAGGGCTTTATGCAGAGAGAAGAACATGTTGTCATTAGACTACAGTAGGTCTCAGGGCTTTATGCAGAGAGAATAACATGTTGTCATTAGACTACAGTAGGTCCCAGGGCTTTATGCAGAGAGAAGAACATGTTGTCATTAGACTACAGTAGGTCCCAGGGCTTTATGCAGAGAGAAGAACATGTTGTCATTAGACTACAGTAGGTCCCAGGGCTTTATGCAGAGAGAAGAACATGTTGTCATTAGACTACAGTAGGTCTCAGGGCTTTATGCAGAGAGAAGAACATGTTCTCATTAGACTACAGTAGGTCTCAGGGCTTTATGCAGAGAGAAGAACATGTTCTCAGACTACATTAGGTCCCAGGGCTTTATGCAGAGAGAAGAACATGTTGTCTTAAGGTGAACGCACCAATTTGTAAGTCGCTCTGGATAAGAGCGTCTGCTAAATGACTTAAATGTAAATGTAAATGTTGTCATTAGACTACAGTAGGTCTCAGGGCTTTATGCAGAGAGAAGAACATGTTGTCATTAGACTACAGTAGGTCTCAGGGCTTTATGCAGAGAGAAGAACATGTTGTCATTAGACTACAGTAGGTCTCAGGGCTTTATGCAGAGAGAAGAACATGTTGTCATTAGACTACAGTAGGTCTCAGGGCTTTATGCAGAGAGAATAACATGTTCTCATTAGACTACATTAGGTCCCAGGGCTTTATGCAGAGAGAAGAACATGTTGTCATTAGACTACAGTAGGTCCCAGGGCTTTATGCAGAGAGAAGAACATGTTGTCATTAGACTACAGTAGGTCCCAGGGCTTTATGCAGAGAGAAGAACATGTTGTCATTAGACTACATTAGGTCTCAGGGCTTTATGCAGAGAGAAGAACATGTTCTCATTAGACTACAGTAGGTCTCAGGGCTTTATGCAGAGAGAAGAACATGTTCTCAGACTACATTAGGTCCCAGGGCTTTATGCAGAGAGAAGAACATGTTGTCATTAGACTAAAGTAGGTCCCAGGGCTTTATGCAGAGAGAAGAACATGTTGTCATTAGACTACAGTAGGTCTCAGGGCTTTATGCAGAGAGAAGAACATGTTGTCATTAGACTACAGTAGGTCTCAGGGCTTTATGCAGAGAGAAGAACATGTTGTCATTAGACTACAGTAGGTCTCAGGGCTTTATGCAGAGAGAATAACATGTTCTCATTAGACTACATTAGGTCCCAGGGCTTTATGCAGAGAGAAGAACATGTTGTCATTAGACTACAGTAGGTCCCAGGGCTTTATGCAGAGAGAAGAACATGTTGTCATTAGACTACAGTAGGTCCCAGGGCTTTATGCAGGGAGAAGAACATGTTCTCAGACTACAGTAGGTCCCAGGGCTTTATGCAGAGAGAAGAACATGTTCTCATTAGACTACAGTAGGTCCCAGGGCTTTATGCAGAGAGAAGAACATGTTCTCATTAGACTACAGTAGGTCTCAGGGCTTTATGCAGGGAGAAGAACATGTTCTCAGACTACAGTAGTCCCAGGGCTTTATGCAGAGAGAAGAACATGTTCTCATTAGACTACAGTAGGTCCCAGGGCTTTATGCAGAGAGAAGAACATGTTGTCATTAGACTACAGTAGGTCCCAGGGCTTTATGCAGAGAGAAGAACATGTTGTCATTAGACTACAGTAGGTCCCAGGGCTTTATGCAGAGAGAAGAACATGTTGTCATTAGACTACATTAGGTCCCAGGGCTTTATGCAGAGAGAAGAACATGTTCTCATTAGACTACAGTAGGTCCCAGGGCTTTATGCAGGGAGAAGAACATGTTCTCAGACTACAGTAGGTCCCAGGGCTTTATGCAGAGAGAAGAACATGTTCTCATTAGACTACAGTAGGTCCCAGGGCTTTATGCAGAGAGAAGAACATGTTCTCATTAGACTACAGTAGGTCTCAGGGCTTTATGCAGGGAGAAGAACATGTTCTCAGACTACAGTAGGTCCCAGGGCTTTATGCAGAGAATAACATGTTGTCATTAGACTACAGTAGGTCCCAGGGCTTTATGCAGAGAGAAGAACATGTTGTCATTAGACTACAGTAGGTCCCAGGGCTTTATGCAGAGAGAAGAACATGTTGTCATTAGACTACAGTAGGTCCCAGGGCTTTATGCAGAGAGAAGAACATGTTGTCATTAGACTACAGTAGGTCCCAGGGCTTTATGCAGAGAGAATAACATGTTCTCATTAGACTACAGTAGGTCTCAGGGCTATATGCAGAGAGAAGAACATGTTGTCATTAGACTACAGTAGGTTCCAGGGCTTTATGCAGAGAGAAGAACATGTTGCCATTAGACTACAGTAGGTCCCAGGGCTATATGCAGAGAGAAGAACATGTTGTCATTAGACTACAGTAGGTTCCAGGGCTGTATGCAGAGAGAAGAACATGTTGCCATTAGACTACAGTAGGTCCCAGGGCTATATGCAGAGAGAAGAACATGTTGTCATTAGACTACAGTAGGTCTCAGGGCTTTATGCAGAGAGAAGAACATGTTGTCATTAGACTACAGTAGGTCCCAGGGCTATATGCAGAGAGAAGAACATGTTGTCATTAGACTACAGTAGGTCTCAGGGCTTTATGCAGAGAGAATAACATGTTGTCATTAGACTACAGTAGGTCCCAGGGCTTTATGCAGAGAGAAGAACATGTTGTCATTAGACTACAGTAGGTCCCAGGGCTTTATGCAGAGAGAAGAACATGTTGTCATTAGACTACAGTAGGTCCCAGGGCTATATGCAGAGAGAAGAACATGTTGTCATTAGACTACAGTAGGTCTCAGGGCTTTATGCAGAGAGAAGAACATGTTGTCATTAGACTACAGTAGGTCTCAGGGCTGTATGTCTGTAACTGTGATGTGTTGTGACATCATGTGTTATGCTATTCATTGTTTAGGCCTCTACGTCGAAGAGGGAAATAAAACATCTCAATCACACAGAACTGCTGACACAATAGGCCTTTCTGTCTCCCAAGCTGACATGGGTTTACAGCTCTATTTCACATCAGGGTTTCTGCTCTATTTCACATCAGGGTTTCTGCTCTACAGTTCTCCTGTATGTCACATTAGCAGACCAGACACAGAGTCACAGACACAGTCACAGACACAGTCACAGACACGGACTGTAAAAGAGAGTGAGATACAGTAACCCTCACAGACACAGCAACCGTCAGTGGTAATAGGAAGTGGGGAGATCTTATAAGACTGGCTGGGGCCGGAGGACTTCCCACTGGGCACGGACGTCAATTCAACGTCTACTCTACGTTGGTTCAACGTCATTTCATTGAAATGAAGTGGATACAACGTTGATTCAACGAGTGTGTGCCCAGTGGCTCTTTGCAATCTGAACTGCATGTAACATAGAGGTAGTTTTTGAAAGTGGGGAGTTGCCATGGCAACGTGATGCTGTGTAGACCAGAGTACTCTCAGCCAACAGCTACCGCTGTGAACCTTCTGCTGTTACTTTCTATCTGACAAGAGAGAAATATAACAGACAGCAACCACAACATTACAATATAAGGGTGAAGGAAACTGCAACATTAAGTGTCTTAATAGAGTGTTGGGCCACCAAGAGTCAGAACAGACAGAATGAGACTTTTCATAGATTCTACAAGTGTCTGGAACTCTATTGGAGGGATGCGACAACATTCTTCCACCAGAAATTCCATCATTTGGTGTTTTGTTGAAGTTGGTGGGAAACACTGTCTCAGGTGCCGCTCCAGAATCTCCCATAAGTGTTCAATTGGGTTGAGGTCTGGTAACAGACAGCAATGACATAGTTTTCATGCTCATCAAACCCTTCAGTAACCCCTTGTGCCCTGTGGATGGAGGCAATATCATCCTATGGGGGCATAGCCATGGTAGACAAAAGAATGGCCTGCCCAGCATTTTTATACATGACCCTAAGCATGATGGGATGTTAATTGCTTAATTAACTCAGGAACCACACCTGTGTGGAAGCACCTTCATTCAATATACTTTGTATCCCCTCATTTACTCCGGTGTTTATTTAGTCAGTTACCTGTACATCCACTGGGGAATAAAGAAGCTGTTCATCTCTGTCTGTCCCTGTGTCCCAATTATCTGTCATTTCTCCCAAACTGTTGCACTCCTGCCCACACATTTGAAAACATTGGATTGATGTAAACATGTGCTAGAGGCAGTTTTCACACACCATATTTCTTATACCAGTCTTATAGAAAGAATACAATTGTGCCTTGAATTAGTCCTTTTGGAAGTTTTTCTTTGTAAGCCCTTATCAGAACCAGACCCATAGTTCTTTTACCACCTTCCCTATCTAATCCATGAAGGGATGTGACCAAGTACACATTTCGGGAAAGAGAACAGCGGATGACTGTCTTCTCCCATGAAGGTTACATTTAGTCCCCAATCTAAAGCAGCAGCACATCTCTGTCCTGTAACACCTGGGAGCCAACAGACACCTGGACCTCAACACCTTGTCAGTAACTGAACACGCACACACACACACACACATGCACGCATAATCATGGCACAGTTTCTGAATAATATATGGGACATTTTAAACACATCACATTACTTTCATGCAACCATGAGTTTTGCATAAGGAAGGTAAACTGTATATGGGTTGGATAAGTTGCTTACTTTGTTTGGAAGTGACATCTGAGTCTAATTGGTAGACTATAACACACACATACACACACATCTACAGACGCATCCCCACACACACATCTACAGACGTATCCCCACACACACATCTACAGACGCATCCCCACACACACATCTACAGACGCATCCCCACACACACATACACCCACACACTTTTGGAAAGAACCTGGATTTACCCCTTACAGAGACCTACATTATTTATCAACTTAGTAGACACTCCTTTCTGTATCTGGGGCAATTTACAGTTTCATATTTTCATCCTTGAGACATTTAGCATCGGATAGGATCAGGACTTTGCAGAGATGCATAGTTACAACAATGGAATAATTACTTAATATAGATACCTGATCCAAACAAAACCAATCCTCTTTCTATTTGGAAGTTAACTGTAAAAGTATGAAACTTGGGAAAATTCCCAGGAAAGAGTAACAGTGGGTACATTATTTTTTACATTACATTTAAGTCATTTAGGGAAGAGCGACTTACAAATTGGTGCATTCACCTTATGACCTCCAGTGGAACAGAGTGCAAAATCTTTTCAGGGGAGGGGGTACATTAGGTATTCAAAGAGGTGGGGTTTCAGGTGTCTCCGGAAGGTGGTGATTGACTCAAGTTTAATGAATGAGTGACAATAACAGAACAACCATCCATATCCGAGTAGAACAATTGTCCAAACCTGTAAACCTGGTCTGACTCATAGAGCGCATTAGCTAACTGGTTCATATCATTTATATATAGCACATTAGCTAACTGGTTCATATCATTTATATATAGCACATTAGCTAACTGGTTCATATCATTTATATATAGCACATTAGCTAACTGGTTCATATCATTTATATATAGAGCATTAGCTAACTGGTTCATATCATTTATATATAGCACATTAGCTAACTGGTTCATATCATTTATATATAGAGCATTAGCTAACTGGTTCATATCATTTATATATAGCACATTAGCTAACTGGTTCATATCATTTATATATAGCACATTAACTAACTGGTTCATATCATTTATATATAGAGCATTAGCTAACTGGTTCATATCATTTATATATAGAGCATTAGCTAACTGGTTCATATCATTTATATATAGAGCATTAGCTAACTGGTTCATATCATTTATATATAGAGCATTAGCTAACTGGTTCATATGATTTATTTATAGAGCATTAGCTAACTGGTTCATATCACTCATATATAGAGCATTAGCTAACTGGTTCATATCACTCATATATAGAGCATTAGCTAACTGGTTCATATCACTCATATATAGAGCATTAGCTAACTGGTTCATATCACTCATATATAGAGCATTAGCTAACTGGTTGATATCACTCATATATAGAGCATTAGCTAACTGGTTCATATCACTCATATATAGAGCATTAGCTAACTGGTTGATATCACTCATATATAGAGCATTAGCTAACTGGTTCATATTACTCATATATAGAGCATTAGCTAACTGGTTCATATCACTCATATATAGAGCATTAGCTAACTGGTTCATATCACTCATATATAGAGCATTAGCTAACTGGTTGATATCACTCATATATAGAGCATTAGCTAACTGGTTCATATCACTCATATATAGAGCATTAGCTAACTGGTTGATATCACTCATATATAGAGCATTAGCTAACTGGTTCATATCATTTATATATAGAGCATTAGCTAACTGGTTCATACCACTCATATATAGAGCATTAGCTAACTGGTTCATATCACTCATATATAGAGCATTAGCTAACTGGTTCATATCACTCATATATAGAGCATTAGCTAACTGGTTCATATCACTCATATATAGAGCATTAGCTAACTGGTTCATATCACTCATATATAGAGCATTAGCTAACTGGTTGATATCACTCATATATAGAGCATTAGCTAACTGGTTCATATTACTCATATATAGAGCATTAGCTAACTGGTTCATATCACTCATATATAGAGCATTAGCTAACTGGTTCATATCACTCATATATAGAGCATTAGCTAACTGGTTGATATCACTCATTAGAGCATTAGCTAACTATCACTAGAGCATTAGCTAACTGGTTGATATCACTCATATATAGAGCATTAGCTAACTGGTTCATATCATTTATATATAGAGCATTAGCTAACTGGTTCATACCACTCATATATAGAGCATTAGCTAACTGGTTCATATCACTCATATATAGAGCATTAGCTAACTGGTTCATACCACTCATATATAGAGCATTAGCTAACTGGTTCATATCACTCATATATAGAGCATTAGCTAACTGGTTCATACCACTCATATATAGAGCATTAGCTAACTGGTTCATATCATTTATATATAGAGCATTAGCTAACTGGTTCATACCACTCATATATAGAGCATTAGCTAACTGGTTCATATCATTTATATATAGAGCATTAGCTAACTGGTTCATACCACTCATATATAGAGCATTAGCTAACTGGTTCATATCACTCATATATAGAGCATTAGCTAACTGGTTCATATCACTCATATATAGAGCATTAGCTAACTGGTTCATATCACTCATATATAGAGCATTAGCTAACTGGTTCATATCACTCATATAGAGCATTAGCTAACTGGTTCATATCACTCATATATAGAGCATTAGCTAACTGGTTCATATCATTCATATATAGAGCATTAGCTAACTGGTTCATATCACTCATATATAGAGCATTAGCTAACTGGTTCATATCACTCATATATAGAGCATTAGCTAACTGGTTCATATCACTCATATATAGAGCATTAGCTAACTGGTTCATATCACTCATATATAGAGCATTAGCTAACTGGTTCATATCACTCATATATAGAGCATTAGCTAACTGGTTCATATCACTCATATATAGAGCATTAGCTAACTGGTTCATATCACTCATATATAGAGCATTAGCTAACTGGTTCATATCATTTATATATAGAGCATTAGCTAACTGGTTCATATCACTCATATATAGAGCATTAGCTAACTGGTTCATATCACTCATATATAGAGCATTAGCTAACTGGTTCATATCACTCATATATAGAGCATTAGCTAACTGGTTCATATCACTCATATATAGAGCATTAGCTAACTGGTTCATATCACTCATATATAGAGCATTAGCTAACTGGTTCATATCACGCATACAGTGGCAAGAAAAAGTATGTGAACATTTTGGAATTACCTAGATTTCTGCATAAATTTGACATCAAATTTGATCTGATCTTAATCTAAGTCACAACACAGTGTGCTTAAACTAATAACATACAAATTATTGCATTTTCTTGTCTATATTGAATACATAATTTAAACATTCACAGTGTAGGTTGGAGTATGTGAACCCCAAGGCTAATGACTTCTCCAAAGCTAATTGGAGTCAGGAGTCAACTAACCTGGAGTCCAATCAATGAGACGAGATTGGAGATTTTGGGTTAGAGCTGCCCTGACCTATAAAAAAAAAATCACAAAATTTGAGTTTGCTGTTCACAATAACTTTTGCCTGATGTGAACCATGCCTCGAACAAAAGAGATCTCAGAAGACCTAAGACTAAGAATTGTTGCCTAGCATAAAGCTGGAAAGGGTTACAAAAGTATCTCTAAAAGTCAGTCTGCGGTAAGACAAATTATCTATAAATGGAGAAATTTCAACACTGTTGCTACTCTCCCTAAAAGTGGCTGTCCTACAACGATGACTGCAAGAGCACAGTGCAGAATACTCAATGAGGTTAAGAAGAATCCTAGAGTGTCAGCTAAAGACTTGCAGAAATCTCTGAAAGATGCTAACATCTCTGTTGACGAGTCTACGATACGTAAAACACTAAACAAGAATGGTGTTGGAAGATGGAAGAATCCACTGCTGTCCAAAAACAACATTGCTGCACGTCTGAAGTTTGTAAAAGTGCACCTGGATGTTCCACAGCGCTACTGTCAAAATATTCTGTGGACAGATGAAACTAAAGTTGTGTTGTTTGGAAGGAACACACAATACTATGGGTGGAGAAAAAAAGGCACAGCACACCAACATCAAAACCTCATCCTAACTGTAAAGTATGGTGGAGGGATCCTCATGGTTTGTGGTTGCTTTGCTGCCTCAGGGCCTGGACAGCTTGCTATCACCGACGGAAAAATGAATTCCCAAGTTTATCAAGACATTTTGTAGGAGAATGTAAGGCTATCTGTCTGCCAACAGAAGTTAGGTGAGGCAACAGGACAACAACCCAAAAGACAGAAGTAAATCAACAACAGAATGTCTTGAACAGAACAGAACTGACCTAAACCCGACTGAGATCCTGTGGCATGACCTCAAGAGAGCTGTTCACACCAGACATCAGAAGAATATTGTGGAACTGGAACAGTTTGTAAAGAGGAATGGTCCAAAATTCCTCCTGACCGTTGTGCAGGTCTGATCCACAACTACAGAAAATGTTTGGTTGAGGTTATTGCTGCCAAGAGAGGGTCAACTGTTAAGGGAATTTTTATCAATGATGACTAATTATGTATACATTTCAATCAGGACTGACTAATCAGAATACTATTATGTTACTGTATATGTACTAATCAGAATACTATTATGTTGCTGTATATGTATGGGTTTTAATTCTTGATCCCAGTACTAAATATAATGTGTGTGAATGAATCAAGGATTAGAACAATGACGGTCTGTTCCTGGGTAGGAATGAATGAACGATATCTTCAGACTGGCTAGAATGCTTATCTACACCGGAAAACCTTGGCTCAGTCGTAAATTATATTAAATTGGTAGTGAGACGGATGTGGGAAGGCTTGAGATACTGCCTTTGTACTGGAACGGAGATGGCACGGGTTGGTGTTGGAACTAATGACGTCATTTTCAGTTTATAACCTGTGGTAAACTGTATCGTATTCAGTACTCTCGTGAATAAACTCTGCTGGTTGACTTTAAGACTGGGCTCTGTCCATTATTTTAGAATAAGGGTCTTACAAATCCTTATGAATTGACAGAGTGTTTAATTTTAATTGGGTATTAAAACATAGAGCAACTTAATTCCTTTAACATCAACTAGTTATGATATCTAAGGGTTCACATACTTTTTCAACCCTGCACTGTGAATGTTTACACGGTGTGTTCAATAAAGACATGAAACATTATCATTGTTTGTGTGTTATTAGTTTAAGCAGACTGTGTTTGTCTATTGTTGTGACTTAGATGAAGATCAGATAAAATTTCAAATCAAATCAAATTTTATTGGTCACATTTACATTTACATTTAAGTCATTTAGCAGACGCTCTTATCCAGAGCGACTTACAAATTGGGTCACATACACATGGTTAGCAGATGTTAATGCGAGTGTAGTGAAATGCTTGTGCTTCTAGTTCCGACAGTGCAGTAATATCTAACAAATAATCAGACAATTCCCAACAACTACCTAATACACACAAATCTAAAGAGGCGAATGAGAATATGTACATATAAGTATATGGATGAGCGATGGCCGAGTGCAATAGATGGTATAAAATACAGTATATACATGTGATATGAGTAAAGTAAGATATGTAAACATTATTAAAGTGGCATTGTTTAAAGTGACATTGTTTAAAGTGACTAGTGATCCATTTATTAATGTGTCCAGTGATTGGGTCTCAATGTAGGCAGCAGCCTCTCTGAGTTAGTGGTGGCTGTTTAACAGTCTGAACAGGCCTTGAGATAGAAGCTGTTTCTCAGTCTCTCGGTCCCAGCTTTGACGCACCTGTACTGACCTCGCCTTCTGGATGATAGTGGGGTGAACAGGCAGTGGCTCGGTTGGTTGTTGTCCTTGATGATCTTTTTGGCCTTCCTGTGACATTGGGTGGTGTAGGTGTCCTGGAGGGCAGGTAGTTTGCCCCGGTGATGCGTTGTGCAATTTTATGACCAATTTATGCAGAAATCCAGGTAATTCTAAAGGGTTCACATACTTTTCCTTCCCACTGTATATACTGTATTAGATCCCACAGGTTCATATCAATCATATATACTGTATTAGATCCCACAGGTTCATATCAATCATATATACTGTATTAGATCCCACAGGTTCATATCAATCATATATACTGTATTAGATCCCACAGGTTCATATCAATCATATATACTGTATTGGCTAAGTGGTTCATACACTCTTAGAAAAAAAGGTGCTATCTAGAACCTACAAGGGTTATTTTGCTGTCCCCATAGTATAACCCTTTGAAGAACCCTTTTTGGTTCCAGGTAGAACCCTTTTGGTTCCAGGTAGCACCCTTTTGGTTCCAGGTAGAACCCGTTTGGTTCCAGGTAGCACCCTTTCCCCAGAGGGTTCTACATGAAACCCCAAAGAGTTCTATCTGGAAGCAAAAAGGGTTCTTCAAAGGGTTATCCTATGGGGACAGCCGAAGAACCCTTTTGGAACCCTTTTTTCTAAGAGTGTACAGCACTGACTGTAATCCAGCCATGGCTTTGAGATGTCTGCCTAGTATTGCCTTTGGGTTTAGGCCCACCCCTGCAGAACTGAAGAGAGAACTGAGAGAAGGAATGTTATTTGGGGCTTACCCTGAGCCAACCTAGCTTTCCCCACTACACACTGGAGATTCAAAGCACCTTAAAGGGATAGTTCACCCTAATTACAAAATGACATATTGGTTTCTTTACCCAGAAAGCAGTCTATGGACAAGGATGGAATGCTGTCTTACTTTATCAATTGACTGCTTACAGGGTTAGGAAACCAAAATGTAATTTTGTAATTTGTGTGAACCATCAACGTTGACGGAGACTGTAGAAAATTGCTGGGTAATGATATTGTGGCTTACTCTTGAGTTCTCACTCCCCACAGAACACGTCCCCACTCTAGATGTAATACCTTTCTGTATCATGCTGCTTCTCTAGTCATTACACAGGAAATGTAAATTACATCATAGCCATCACGAAAGGCATTTGTTGCTCACACTCAATCTCCTCGACACTCATTTGATATTGATTGGATTTCTATAGCCTTTCCTACAACCTCTGGACTGTGTATTATTCTGTAGTATCTTTCATTATTTATCATCCACACCTCTTGTTCTAATAGATAGAAAACCTCATATTCTCTAGACTTTTACTTCACTTTGTTGTTTTCCCCCCAACAGTTTTCTAATCATAGACCAATCTAATCATAATCCCTGAAACAGCCGAACATCAAGCCGCATTTAACACTGCGCAAAAATCTATTATTTAGCCAGAATTCTCAGACTGTGTTCTCTGAATCACAGAATGGCTGTGTGTGTGTGTGTGTGTGTGTGTGTGTGTGTGTGTGTGTGTGTCACATTGGGAGAGGTAAACACACGGCTTTAGAATTACTGGATGTGCCTTTTAAAAATGAACAGCCTTTATGTACACTACATCTTCTCTGGAACACTGAAACATACCCACTGATACGTTGAACAGCCTTTATGTACACTACATCTTCTCTGGAACACTGAAACACACCACTGATACGTTGAACAGCCTTTATGTACACTACATCTTCTCTGGAACACTGAAACATACCCACTGGTATGTTGAACAGCCTTTATGTACACTACATCTTCTCTGGAACACTGAAACATACCCACTGGTATGTTGAACAGCCTTTATGTACACTACATCTTCTCTGGAACACTGAAACATACCCACTGATACATTGAACAGCCTTTATGTACACTACAGGGGCCCATAGGGGCCCACTACAGACCCATAGACACTACAGGGGCCCATAGACACTACAGGGGCCCATAGACACTACAGACCCATAGGCACCAGCAGGCGAATAAGTCAGACTGCTCTATCAAATCATAGACTTAATTATAACATAATAACACACAGAAATACGAGCTTTTGGTCATTAATATGGCCGAATCCGGAAACTATCATCTCGAAAACAAAACGTTTATTATTTCAGTGAAATACGGAACCGTTCACTATTTTATCTAACGGGTGGCATCCATCAGTCTAAATATTCCTGTTACATTTTACAACCTTAAATGTTATGTCATAATTACGTAAGATTATGGCAAATTAGTTCGCAATGAGCCAGGCTGCCCAAACTGTTGCATATACCCTGACTCTGCGTGCAATGAACGCAAGAGAAGTGACACAATTTCACCTGGTTAATATTTCCTGCTAACCTGGATGTCGTTTAGCTAAATATGCAGGTTAAAAAATATATACTTCTGTGTATTGATTTTAAGAAAGGCATTGGTGTTTATGATTAGGTACAGTCGTGCAACGATTATGCTTTTTTCGCACATGCGCTTTTGTTAAATCATCCCCCTGCGATTATATGCAACGCAGGACACACTAGATAAACTAGTAATATCATCAACCATGTGTAGTTAACTAGTGATTATGATTGATTGATTGTTTTTTATAAGATAAGTTTAATGCTAGCTAGCAACTTACCTTGGCTTAAGGCATCCGCGTAACAGGCAGTCTCCTCGTGGGGTGCAATGAGAGGCAGGTGGTTAGCGCTTTGGACTAGTTAACCGGCAGGGTAGCCTAGTGGTTAGAGCGTTGGACTAGTAACCGGAAGGTTGCAAGTTCAAACCCTGAGCTGACAAGGTACAAATCTGTCGTTCTGCCCCTGAACAGGCAGTTAACCTGTTCCTAGGCCGTCATCGAAAATAAGAATGTGTTCTTAACTGACTTGCCTAGTTAAATAAAGGTAAAATAAATCAATAAAATAATCGGCCAAATTGGTGTCCAAAAATACAGATTTCCAATTGTTATGAAAACTTGAAATCGGCCTCTACTACAGACCCATAGACACTACAGGCCCATAGACACTACAGACCCATAGACACATAGACACTACAGGCCCATAGACACTACAGACACATAGACACTACAGGGGCCCATAGACACTACAGACACATAGACACTACAGGCCCATAGACACTACAGACCCATAGACACTACAGGCCCATAGACCCAGACAGGCCCATAGACACTACAGGCCCATAGACACCAGTGACACTACAGGCCCATAGACACTACAGACCCACATAGACACTACAGGGGCCCATAGACACTACAGGGGGCCATAGACACTACAGACACATAGACACTACAGGCCCATAGACACTACAGACCCATAGACACTACAGTGACAGGCCCATAGACACTACAGACCCATAGACACTACAGGGGCCCATAGACACTACAGGCCCATAGACACTACAGGCCCATAGACACTACAGGCCCATAGACACTACAGGCCCATAGACACTACAGACCCATAGACACTACAGGGGCCCATAGACACTACAGTGACCCATAGACACTACAGGCCATAGACACTACATGGGCCCAGACACTACAGTGACTCATAGACACAACAGACCCATAGACACTACAGGGCCCATAGACACTACAGACCCATAGACACTACAGGGCCCATAGACACTGCAGGGGCCCATAGACACTACAGGCCCATAGACACTACAGACCCATAGACACTACAGTGACCCATAGACACTACAGGCCCATAGACACTACAGGCCCATAGACACTACAGGCCCATAGACACTACAGACCCATAGACACTACAGGCCCATAGACACTACAGACCCATAGACACTACAGACACATAGACACTACAGGCCCATAGACACTACAGACACATAGACACTACAGACACATAGACACTACAGTGACCTACAGACCCATAGACACGACAGACACTACAGTGACCTACAGGCCCATAGACACTACAGACCCATAGACACATAGACACTACAGACCCATAGACACTACAGGGGCCCATAGACACTACAGGGCCCATAGACACTACAGACCCAGGACACTACAGGCCCATAGACACTACAGGCCCATAGACACTACAGTGACCTACAGACACTACAGGGCCCATAGACACCAGGCCCATAGACACTACAGACACATAGACACTACAGGCCCATGGACACTAAGGGCCCATAGACACTGACCCATAGACACTACAGACCCATAGACACATAGACACTACAGGCCCATAGACACTACAGACCCATAGACACTACAGGGGCCCATAGACACTACAGGGACCCATAGACACTACAGGCCCATAGACACTACATGGGCCCATAGACACGACAGTGACTCATAGACACAACAGACCCATAGACACTACAGGGGCCCATAGACACTACAGACCCATAGACACTACAGACCCATAGACACATAGACACTACAGGCCCATAGACACTACAGACCCATAGACACTACAGGGGCCCATAGACACTACAGTGACCCATAGACACTACAGGCCCATAGACACTACAGGGGCCCATAGACACTACAGACCCATAGACACTACAGGGGCCCATAGACACTACAGGCCCATAGACACTACAGACCCATAGACACTACAGACCCATAGACACTACAGGCCCATAGACACTACAGGCCCATAGACACTACAGGCCCATAGACACTACAGTGACCTACAGACCCATAGACACTACAGACCCATAGACACTACAGACACATAGACACTACAGGCCCATAGACACTACAGACACATAGACACTACAGGCCCATAGACACTACAGACACATAGACACTACAGACACATAGACACTACAGTGACCTAAAGACCCATAGACACTACAGACACATAGACACTACAGACACATAGACACTACAGGCCCATAGACACTATAGACACTACAGTGACCTACAGGCCCATAGACACTACAGACCCATAGACACATAGACACTACAGACCCATAGACACTACAGGGGCCCATAGACACTACAGGGGCCCATAGACACTACAGACCCATAGACACTACAGGCCCTTGGACACTACAGACCCATAGACACTACAGTGACCTACAGGCCCATAGACACTACAGACCCATAGACACTACAGGGGCCCATAGACACTACAGGCCCATAGACACTACAGACACATAGACACTACAGGCCCATAGACACTACAGGCCCATAGACACTACATACCCATAGACACTACAGACCCATAGACACATAGACACTACAGACCCATAGACACTACAGGGGCCCATAGACACTACAGGCCCATAGACACTACAGACCCATAGACACTACAGACCCATAGACACTACAGACACATAGACACTACAGACCCATAGACACTACAGGCCCATAGACACTACAGTGACCCATAGACACTACAGGCCCATAGACACTACAGGCCCATAGACACTACAGGCCCATAGACACTACAGTGACCTACAGACACATAGACACTACAGGCCCATAGACACTACAGACCCATAGACACTACAGACACATAGACACTACAGGCCTATAGACACTACAGACACATAGACACTACAGGCCCATAGACACTACAGACACATAGACACTACAGACACATAGACACTACAGACACATAGACACTACAGTGACCTACAGACCCATAGACACTACAGACACATAGACACTACAGGCCCATAGACACTACAGGCCCATAGACACTACAGACCCATAGACACTACAGGCCCATAGACACTACAGACACATAGACACTACAGTCCCATAGACACTACAGACCCATAGACACTACAGACCCATAGACACTACAGGCCCATAGACACTACAGTGACCTACAGACACATAGACACTACAGGCCCATAGACACTACAGACCCATAGACACTACAGACCCATAGACACTACAGGCCCATAGACACTACAGGCCCATAGACACTGCAGGCCCATAGACACTACAGGCCCATAGACACTACAGGCCCATAAACACTACAGGCCCATAGACACTACAGGCCCATAGACACTACAGACACATAGACACTACAGGCCCATAGACACTACAGGCCCATAGACACTACAGACCCATAGACACTACAGACCCATAGACACTACAGACCCATAGACACTACAGACCCATCAGGCCCATAGACACTACAGACCCATAGACACTACAGACCCATAGACACTACAGACCCATAGACACTACAGACCCATAGACACTACAGACCCATAGACACTAAAGACACATAGACACTACAGGCCCATAGACACTACAGTGACCCATAGACACTACAGGGGCCCATAGACACTACAGGCCCATAGACACTACAGACCCATAGACACTACAGGGGCCCATAGACACTACAGGCCCATAGACACTACAGGGGCCCATAGACACTACAGGCCCATAGACACTACAGACCCATAGACACTACAGTGACCCATAGACACTACAGGCCCATAGACACTACAGGCCCATAGACACTACAGTGACCCATAGACACTACAGTGACCCATAGACACTACAGGCCCATAGACACTACAGTGACCTATAGACACATAGACACTACAGGCCCATAGACACTACAGACCCATAGACACTACAGACACACAGACACTACAGGCCCATAGACACTACAGTGACCTACAGACACATAGACACTACAGACCCATAGACACTACAGGCCCATAGACACTACAGACACATAGACACTACAGGCCCATAGACACTACAGACACATAGACACTACAGGCCCATAGACACTACAGGCCCATAGACACTACAGACCCATAGACACTACAGGCCCATAGACACTACAGACACATAGACACTACAGACACATAGACACTACAGACCCATAGACACTACAGACCCATAGACACTACAGGCCCATAGACACTACAGTGACCTACAGGCCCATAGACACTACAGACCCATAGACACTACAGACCCATAGACACTACAGGCCCATAGACACTACAGGCCCATAGACACTACAGGCCCATAGACACTACGGGCCCATAGACACTACAGGCCCATAGACACTACAGGCCCATAGACACTACAGACCCATAGACACTACAGGCCCATAGACACTACAGGCCCATAGACACTACAGACACTACAGGCCCATAGACACTACAGACCCATAGACACTACAGGCCCGTAGACACTACAGGCCCATAGACACTACAGGCCCATAGACACTACAGACCCATAGACACTACAGGCCCATAGACACTACAGACACATAGACACTACAGGCCCATAGACACTACAGACCCATAGACACTACAGGCCCATAGACACTACAGGCCCATAGACACTACAGGCCCATAGACACTACAGACCCATAGACACTACAGACCCATAGACACTACAGGCCCGTAGACACTACAGGCCCGTAGACACTACAGGCCCGTAGACACTACAGGCCCGTAGACACTACAGACCCATAGACACTACAGGCCCATAGACACTACAGGCCCATAGACACTACAGGCCCATAGACACTACAGCCCATAGACACTACAGGCCCATAGACACTACAGACACATAGACACTACAGGCCCATAGACACTACAGACCCATAGACACTACAGACCCATAGACACTACAGACCCATAGACACTACAGGCCCATAGACACTACAGGCCCATAGACACTACAGGCACATAGACACTACAGGCACATAGACACTACAGGCACATAGACACTACAGGCCCATAGACACTACAGACCCATAGACACTACAGACCCATAGACACTACAGACACATAGACACTACAGGCCCATAGACACTACAGACCCACACTACAGACCCATAGACACTACAGGCCCATAGACACTACAGGCCCATAGACACTACAGGCACATAGACACTACAGGCACATAGACACTACAGGCACATAGACACTACAGGCCCATAGACACTACAGACCCATAGACACTACAGACCCATAGACACTACAGACACATAGACACTACAGGCCCATAGACACTACAGACCCATAGACACTACAGACCCATAGACACTACAGGCCCATAGACACTACAGACCCATAGACACTACAGGCCCATAGACACTACAGACCCATAGACACTACAGACACATAGACACTACAGGCCCATAGACACTACAGGCCCATAGACACTACAGACCCATAGACACTACAGGCCCATAGACACTACAGACCCATAGACACTACAGACCCATAGACACTACAGACCCATAGACACTACAGACACATAGAGATACTCCAGTGGGGTCCAGCAGGGGTCCAGCAGCAGGTGTCATTGGGGAGCTAGAGAGACTCCAGTGGGGTCCAGCAGGGGTACAGCAGCAGGTGTCATTGGGGGAGCTAGAGAGACCCAGTGGGGTCCAGCAGCAGGTGTCATTGGGGGAGCTAGAGAGACTCCAGTGGGGTCCAGCAGTAGGTGTCATTGGGGAGCTAGAGAGACTCCAGTGGGGTCCAGCACAGGTGTCATTGGGGAGCTAGAGAGACTCCAGTGGGGTCCAGCAGGGTACAGCAGCAGGTGTCATTGGGGAGCTAGAGACTCCAGTGGGGTCCAGCAGCAGGTGTCATTGGGGAGCTAGAGAGACTCCAGTGGGGTCAGCAGGGGTCCAGCAGCAGGTGTCATTGGGGGAGCTAGAGAGACTCCAGTGGGGTCCAGGGGTCCAGCAGCAGGTGTCATTGGGGAGCTAGAGAGACTCCAGTGGGGTCCAGCAGGGGTCCAGCAGCAGGTGTCATTGGGGAGCTAGAGAGACTCCAGTGGGGTCCAGCAGGGGTCCAGCAGCAGGTGTCATTGGGGAGCTAGAGAGACTCCAGTGGGGTCCAGCTGGGGTCCAGCAGCAGGTGTCATTGGGGAGCTAGAGAGACTCCAGTGGGGTCCAGCAGGGGTCCAGCAGCAGGTGTCATTGGGGAGCTAGAGAGACTCCAGGGGGGTCGAGCTGGGGTCCAGCAGCAGGTGTCATTGGGGAGCTAGAGAGACTCCAGTGGGGTCCAGCAGAGGTCCAGCAGCAGGAGTCATTGGGGAGCTAGAGAGACTCCAGTGGGGTCCAGCTGGGGTCCAGCAGCAGGTGTCATTGGGGAGCTAGAGAGACTCCAGTGGGGTCCAGCAGGGGTCCAGCAGCAGGTGTCATTGGGGAGCTAGAGAGACTCCAGTGGGGTCCAGCAGCAGGTGTCATTGGGGATCTAGAGAGACTCCAGTGGGGTCCAGCTGGGGTCCAGCAGCAGGTGTCATTGGGGAGCGAGAGAGACTCCAGTGGGGTCCAGCAGGGGTCCAGCAGCAGGAGTCATTGGGGAGCTAGAGAGACTCCATTGGGGTCCAGCAGGGGTCCACAGCAGCAGGTGTCATTGGGGGAGCTAGAGAGACTCAGTGGGTCCCAGCTGGGGTCCAGCAGCAGGTGTCATTGGGGAGCTAGAGAGACTCCAGTGGGGTCCAGCAGGGGTCCAGCAGCAGGTGTCATTGGGGAGCTAGAGAGACTCCAGTGGGGTCCAGCAGCAGGTGTCATTGGGGAGCTAGAGAGACTCCAGTGGGGTCCAGCAGGGGTCCAGCAGCAGGTGTCATTGGGGAGCTAGAGAGACTCCAGTGGGGTCCAGCAGCAGGTGTCATTGGGGATCTAGAGAGACTCCAGTGGGGTCCAGCTGGGGTCCAGCAGCAGGTGTCATTGGGGAGCGAGAGAGACTCCAGTGGGGTCCAGCAGGGGTCCAGCAGCAGGAGTCATTGGGGAGCTAGAGAGACTCCATTGGGGTCCAGCAGGGGTCCAGCAGCAGGTGTCATTGGGGAGCTAGAGAGACTCCAGTGGGGTCGAGCTGGGGTCCAGCAGCAGGTGTCATTGGGGAGCTAGAGAGACTCCAGTGGGGTCCAGCAGGGGTCCAGCAGCAGGTGTCATTGGGGAGCTAGAGAGACTCCAGTGGGGTCCAGCAGCAGGTGTCATTGGGGAGCTAGGGTCCAGTGGGTCCAGCAGGGGTCCAGCAGCAGGTGTCATTGGGGAGCTAGAGAGACTCCAGGGGGTCCAGCAGGGGTCATTGGGGAGCTAGCTCCAGCAGCAGGGGTGTCATTGGGGAGCTAGAGAGACTCCAGTGGGGTCCAGCAGCAGGTGTCATTGGGGAGCTAGAGAGACTCAGTGGGGGTCAGCAGGGTGTCATTGGGGAGCTAGAGAGACTCCAGTGGGGTCCAGCAGCAGGTGTCATTGGGGATCTAGAGAGACTCCAGTGGGGTCAGCTGGGGTCCAGCAGCAGGTGTCATTGGGGAGCGAGAGAGACTCCAGTGGGGTCCAGCAGGGGTCCAGCAGCAGGAGTCATTGGGGAGCTAGAGAGACTCCATTGGGGTCCAGGGGTCCAGCAGCAGGTGTCATTGGGGAGCTAGAGAGACTTGGGGTCAGTGGGGTCCAGCAGCAGGTGTCATTGGGGAGCTAGAGAGACTCCAGTGGGGTCCAGCAGGGGTCCAGCAGCAGGTGTCATTGGGGAGCTAGAGACTCCAGTGGGGTCAGCAGGGTCCAGCAGCAGGTGTCATTGGGGAGCTAGAGAGACTCCAGGGGGGTGGGGGGTCCAGCAGCAGGTGTCATTGGGGAGCTAGAGAGACTCAGTGGGGTCCAGCAGAGGTCCAGCAGCAGGAGTCATTGGGGAGCTAGAGAGACTCCAGTGGGGTCAGCTGGTCCAGCAGCAGGTGTCATTGGGGAGCTAGAGAGACTCAGTGGGGTCCAGCAGGGGTCCAGCAGCAGGTGTCATTGGGGGAGCTAGAGAGACTCAGTGGGGTCCAGCAGCAGGTGTCATTGGGGATCTAGAGAGACTCTAGGGAGCTGGACTCCAGCAGGGTGTCATTGTTGGGAGCAGCTCCAGGGGGTCCAGCAGCAGGTGTCATTGGGGAGCTAGAGAGACTCCAGGGGGTCCAGCAGGGGTCCAGCAGGGTGTCATTGGGGAGCTGGGACTCAGTGGGGTCGAGCTGGGGTCCAGCAGCAGGTGTCATTGGGGAGCTAGAGAGACTCCAGTGGGGTCCAGCAGGGGTCCAGCAGCAGGTGTCATTGGGGAGCTAGAGAGACTCCAGTGGGGTCCAGCAGCAGGTGTCATTGGGGAGCTAGAGAGACTCCAGTGGGGTCCAGCAGGGGTCCAGCAGCAGGTGTCATTGGGGAGCTAGAGAGACTCCAGTGGGGTCCAGCAGCAGGTGTCATTGGGGATCTAGAGAGACTCCAGTGGGGTCCAGCTGGGGTCCAGCAGCAGGTGTCATTGGGGAGCGAGAGAGACTCCAGTGGGGTCCAGCAGGGGGTCCAGCAGTGTCATTGGGGAGCAGCAGGTGTAGGGGGAGCTAGAGAGACTCCAGTGGGGTCCAGCTGGGGTCCAGCAGCAGGTGTCATTGGGGAGCTAGAGAGACTCCAGTGGGGTCAGCAGGGGTCCAGCAGCAGGTGTCATTGGGGAGCTAGAGAGACTCAGTGGGGTCCAGCAGGGGTCAGGTGTCATTGGGGAGCTAGAGAGACTCAGTGGGGTCAGCAGGGGTCCAGCAGCAGGTGTCATTGGGGAGCTAGAGAGACTCCAGTGGGGTCCAGCAGCAGGTGTCATTGGGGAGCTAGAGAGACTCCAGTGGGGGGTCCAGCAGGGAGTCATTGGGGAGCTAGAGAGACTCCAGCAGCAGGTGTCATTGGGGAGCTAGAGAGACTCCAGTGGGGTCCAGCAGGGGTCCAGCAGGGTGTCATTGGGGAGCTAGAGAGACTCCAGTGGGGTCCAGCAGGTGTCATTGGGGATCTGAGAGACTCAGTGGGGTCCAGCTGGGGTCCAGCAGCAGGTGTCATTGGGGAGCGAGAGAGACTCCAGAGCAGCAGGTGTCATTGGGGAGCTAGAGAGACTCCAGTGGGGTCCAGCTGGGGTCCAGCAGGTGTCATTGGGGAGCTCTCAGCAGCAGCAGGTGTCATTGGGGAGCTAGAGAGACTTGGGGCTCCAGCAGCAGGTGTCATTGGGGAGCTAGAGAGACAGTGGGGTCCAGCAGGGGTCAGCAGCAGGTGTCATTGGGGAGCAGCTCCAGGGGGTCCAGGAGGTGTCATTGGGGAGCTAGAGAGACTCCAGTGGGGTCCAGCAGGGGTCCAGCAGCAGGTGTCATTGGGGAGCTAGAGAGACTCCAGTGGGGTCAGCAGCAGGGTCATTGGGGGAGCTAGAGAGACTCCAGTGGGGTCCAGCAGGGGTGCAGCAGGTGTCATTGGGGAGCTAGAGAGACTCCAGTGGGGTCCAGAGCAGCAGGTGTCATTGGGGATCTAGAGAGACTCCAGTGGGGTCCAGCAGGGGTCCAGCAGCAGGTGTCCAGAGAGACAGTGGGGTCAGCAGTGTCCAGCAGCAGGAGTCATTGGGGAGCTAGAGAGACTCCATTGGGGTCCAGCAGGGGTCCAGCAGCAGGTGTCATTGGGGAGCTAGAGAGACTCCAGTGGGGTCCAGCAGCAGGTGTCATTGGGGAGCTAGAGAGACTCCAGTGGGGTCGAGCTGGGGTCCAGCAGCAGGTGTCATTGGGGAGCTAGAGAGACTCCAGTGGGGTCCAGCTGGGGTCCAGCAGCAGGTGTCATTGGGGAGCTAGAGAGACTCCAGTGGGGTCCAGCAGGGGTCCAGCAGCAGGTGTCATTGGGGAGCTAGAGAGACTCCAGTGGGGTCCAGCAGCAGGTGTCATTGGGGATCTAGAGAGACTCCAGTGGGGTGCAGCAGGGGTCCAGCAGCAGGTGTCATTGGGGAGCTAGAGAGACTCCAGGGGTCCAGCAGCAGGTGTCATTGGGGAGCCAGACTCCAGGGGGTCCAGCAGCTGGTGTCATTGGGGAGCTAGAGAGACTCCAGTGGGGTCCAGCAGCAGGTGTCATTGGGGAGCTAGAGAGACTCCAGTGGGGTCCAGCAGCAGGTGTCATTGGGGAGCTAGAGAGACTCCAGCAGGGTTCCAGCAGCAGGTGTCATTGGGGAGCTAGAGAGACTCCAGTGGGGTCCAGCAGCAGGTGTCATTGGGGAGCTAGAGAGACTCCAGTGGGGTCCAGCAGGGGTCCAGCAGCAGGTGTCATTGGGGAGCTAGAGAGACTCCAGTGGGGTCCAGCAGGGGTCCAGCAGCAGGTGTCATTGGGGAGCTAGAGAGACTCCAGTGGGGTCCAGCAGCAGGTGTCATTGGGGAGCTAGAGAGACTCCAGTGGGGTCCAGCAGGGTCCAGCAGCAGGTGTCATTGGGGAGCTAGCAGCCAGGTGTCATTGGGGAGCTAGAGAGACTCCAGTGGGGTCCAGGGGTCCAGCAGCAGGTGTCATTGGGGAGCTAGAGAGACTCCAGTGGGGTCCAGCAGCAGGTGTCATTGGGGAGCTAGAGAGACTCCAGCAGGGGTCCAGCAGCAGGTGTCATTGGGGAGCTAGAGAGACTCCAGTGGGGTCCAGCAGCAGGTGTCATTGGGGATCTAGAGAGACTCCAGTGGGGTCCAGCAGCAGGTGTCATTGGGGAGCTAGAGAGACAGTGGGGTCAGCAGGGGTCCAGCAGCAGGTGTCATTGGGGAGCTAGAGAGACTCCAGTGGGGTCCAGCAGGGGGTCCAGCAGCAGGTGTCATTGGGGAGCTAGAGAGACTCCAGCAGCAGGGGTCAGCAGCAGGTGTCATTGGGGAGCTAGAGAGACTCCAGTGGGGTCCAGCAGCAGGTGTCATTGGGGAGCTAGAGAGACTCCAGTGGGGTCCAGCAGGGGTCAGCAGCAGGTGTCATTGGGGAGCTAGAGACTCCAGAGCAGCAGGTGTCCAGAGAGACTCCAGTGGGGTCCAGCAGGGGTCCAGTCATTGGGGAGCTAGAGAGACTCCAGTGGGGTCAGCAGCAGGTGTCATTGGGGAGCTAGAGAGACTCCAGTGGGGTCCAGCAGGGTCCAGCAGCAGGTGTCATTGGGGAGCTAGAGAGACTCCAGGGGGTCCAGCAGCAGGTGTCATTGGGGAGCTAGAGAGACTCCAGTGGGGTCCAGCTAGCAGGTGTCATTGGGGAGCTAGAGAGACTCCAGTGGGGTCAGCAGGGGTCCAGCAGCAGGTGTCATTGGGGAGCTAGAGGTCAGTGGGGTCCAGCAGGGGTCCAGCAGCAGGTGTCATTGGGGAGCTAGAGAGACTCCAGCAGCAGGTGTCATTGGGTCCAGTGGGGTCAGCTGGGGTCAGCAGGTGTCATTGGGGAGCTAGAGAGACTCCAGTGGGGTCCAGCAGGTCCAGCAGCAGGTGTCATTGGGAGCTAGAGAGACTCCAGTGGGGTCCAGGGGTCCAGCAGCAGGTGTCATTGGGGCTAGAGCTAGAGCAGCAGGTGTCATTGGGGATCTAGAGAGACTCCAGTGGGGTCCAGGGGTCCAGCAGCAGTGTCATTGGGGAGCTAGAGAGACTCCAGAGCAGCAGGTGTCATTGGGGAGCTAGAGACTCCAGGGGTCCAGCAGCAGGTGTCATTGGGGAGCTAGAGAGACTCCAGTGGGGTCCAGCAGCAGGTGTCATTGGGGAGCTAGAGAGACTCCAGTGGGGTCCAGCAGCAGGTGTCATTGGGGAGCTAGAGAGACTCCAGCAGGGGGAGCTCCAGCAGCAGGTGTCATTGGGGAGCTAGAGAGACTCCAGTGGGGTCCAGCAGCAGGTGTCATTGGGGGAGCTAGAGAGACTCCAGTGGGGGTCCAGCAGCAGGTGTCATTGGGGAGCAGAGAGACTCCAGCAGGGGGTGTGTCATTGGGGAGCTAGAGAGACTCCAGTGGGGTCCAGCAGCAGGTGTCATTGGGGAGCTAGAGAGACTCCAGGGGGTCCAGCAGGGGTCCAGCAGCAGGTGTCATTGGGGAGCTAGAGAGACTCAGTTGGGGAGCTAGAGAGACTCCAGTGGGGTCCAGCAGGGGTCCAGCAGCAGGAGTCATTGGGGAGCTAGAGAGACTCCAGTGGGGTCCAGCAGCAGGTGTCATTGGGGAGCTAGAGAGACTCCAGTGGGGTCCAGCAGGGGTCCAGCAGCAGGTGTCATTGGGGAGCTAGAGAGACTCAGTGGGGTCCAGCAGCAGGTGTCATTGGGGATCTAGAGAGACTCCAGTGGGGTCCAGCAGCAGGGTGTCATTGGGGAGCTAGAGAGACTCCAGTGGGGTCCAGCAGGGGTCCAGTCATTGGGGAGCTAGAGAGACTCCATTGGGGTCCAGCAGGGTCCAGCAGCAGGTGTCATTGGGGAGCTAGAGAGACTCCAGTGGGTCAGCAGGTGTCATTGGGGAGCTAGAGAGACTCCAGTGGGGTCCAGCAGGGGTCCAGCAGCAGGTGTCATTGGGGAGCTAGAGAGACTCCAGTGGGGTCCAGCAGCAGGTGTCATTGGGGAGCTAGAGAGACTCCAGTGGGGTCCAGCAGGGGTCCAGCAGCAGGTGTCATTGGGGAGCTAGAGAGACTCCAGTGGGGTCCAGCAGCAGGTGTCATTGGGGAGCTAGAGAGACTCCAGTGGTCCAGCAGGGGTCCAGCAGCAGGTGTCATTGGGGGAGCTAGAGAGACCCAGGGGTCCAGCAGCAGGTGTCATTGGGGAGCTAGAGATACTCCAGTGGGGTCCAGCAGGGGTCCAGCAGCAGGAGTCATTGGGGAGCTAGAGAGACTCCAGTGGGGTCCAGCAGGGGTCCAGCAGCAGGTGTCATTGGGGAGCTAGAGAGACTCCAGTGGGGTCCAGCAGGGGTCCAGCAGCAGGTGTCATTGGGGAGCTAGAGAGACTCCAGTGGGGGTCCAGCAGCAGGTGTCATTGGGGATCTAGAGAGACTCCAGCAGCTGGGGTCCAGGTGTCATTGGGGAGCTAGAGAGACTCCAGCAGGGTCCAGCAGCAGGAGTCATTGGGGAGCTAGAGAGACTCCATTGCCAGCAGCAGGTGTCATTGGGGAGCTAGAGAGACTCCAGTGGGGTCGAGCTGGTGTCAGCAGCAGGTGTCATTGGGGAGCTAGAGAGACTCCAGTGGGGTCGAGCTGGGGTGTGTCATTGGGGAGCTAGAGAGACTCAGTGGGGTCCAGCAGGGGTCAGCAGCAGGTGTCATTTGGGAGCTAGAGAGACTCCAGTGGGGTCCAGCAGGGGTCCAGCAGCAGGTGTCATTGGGGAGCTAGAGAGACTCCAGTGGGGTCCAGCAGCAGGTGTCATTGGGGATCTAGAGAGACTCCAGTGGGGTGCAGCAGGGGTCCAGCAGCAGGTGTCATTGGGGAGCTAGAGAGACTCCAGGGGGGTCCAGCAGCAGGTGTCATTGGGGAGCTAGAGAGACTCCAGGGGGGTCCAGCAGCTGGTGTCATTGGGGAGCTAGAGAGACTCCAGTGGGGTCCAGCAGCAGGTGTCATTGGGGAGCTAGAGAGACTCCAGTGGGGTCCAGCAGCAGGTGTCATTGGGGAGCTAGAGAGACTCCAGCAGGGTTCCAGCAGCAGGTGTCATTGGGGGAGCTAGAGAGACAGTGGGGTCCAGCAGGTGTCATTGGGGAGCTAGAGAGACTCCAGTGGGGTCCAGCAGGGTGTCATTGGGGAGCTCAGGGGTCCAGCAGCAGGTGTCATTGGGGAGCTAGAGAGACTCCAGCAGGGTTCCAGCAGCAGGTGTGATCTACACATCCTCCTCAATCATTTATTTGATCTTGTTGCATAACAGAACAGAACATTCTACATCACATTGGAACGTCCCTCAACCACCCAACACACACATCTGATATTACAAACACCGCAGGAGGTATAGAAGAAGCTTTAAGGTGGACCATAGCTAGCCCACTGGGCACACACTGGTCGAATCAACGTTGTTTCAACATCATTTGTCAACGTATTGTGACGTGGAATCAACGTGGAAAATACATTAGATTTGAAAAAAGTCATGAACCATTTCCAGCAGCATTGTAAAGATTGAAATGATGATAAAACAGGTTGTTACATCAATCTAATTTCAACATAATCATCAGAACTATGTATACATTGAAATTGCAAGGAAAATTCCACATAGAAACATAAAAAATATTTTTCATCCTATATTCAATAAGTATTGGGTGGCTGAAATGACGTTTAATTTATTATTTCATTCTACATTATATTTGATCTTTTTAAAATATTGATAGTAACATATATTTTCTACATAGATTCCACGTCGCAATACGTTGCCAAATTACATTGAACCAACATTGATTCAACCAGTGTGTGCCCAGTGGGCTAGCTATGGTCCACCTCAAAGTGGGAGGTTCCTTCCAAAGCCTTCTCAGTTAGGACACAAGTTCCCGTCAAATTCCAGCCTATTAGAATGGCTGCACATACACTATATAACTGATATCCAAAACATACAACTCACACAACAAAACCAATAAACGGTGTCATATACCCAGAAGACTCTCAGCGTGATACTGTGCACACATCTTTAATGGCAATGGGAGGGCTAGGGAGTTGGACATTTAAGAAGCGTGGCTGTCAAGTGACCATATGGTGTACGACAAGTTCTGACATGTTGACATACTTTGATTTGATGTGATGATGTGAGGCTTCATTAGACAGTCTGTTCCTGTCTGACATTAGAAATATAGCAGGCCCAGTTCTGGCTGTTTCATTTGTTTCCTATTTGATAAATCATTCAGATTCATGTCATTTCAGCCACAGCAGGCCACCCATGTTGATGTTGATGTTGTTGTTGTTGTTGTAGTAGTGTGTGTGGCCCTCAGACCCATCTCTGCCCAGTGTGCACGTATAGGCAGAACCATCTCCCTTTCCTGTGTAATGCACACTGTCACATGCCCTGGCCAGAGTCACACACACACACTGTATATAGACTTTTTATACTGTATCATTGGCTGTATGTTTGTTTATTCCATGTGTAACTGTGTTGTCGTATGTGTTGCACTGCTTTGCTTTATCTTGGCCAGGTCACAGTTGTAAATGAGAACTTGTTCTCAACAAGCCTACCTGGTTAAGTAAAGGTGAAATATATATACAGTATATATTTTTTTTAATAAACACACACACACATACAGTAGTCCAGCAGGGCATACATTACACAGACATTACCCCTAATGATAACATTACACAGACATTATCCTTAATGGTAACATTACACAGACATGACCCCCAATGGTAACATTACACAGACATGACCCCCAATGGTAACATTACACAGACATTACCCCCAATGGTAACATTATACAGACATTACCCCCAATGGTAACATTATACAGACATTACCCCCAATGGTAACATAACACAGACATTACCCCTAATGGTAACATTATACAGACATTACACCCAATGGTAACATTACACAGACATTACCCCTAATGGTAACATAGCACAGACATTACCCCCAATGGTAACATTATACAGACATGACCCCGAATGGTAACATAACACAGACATTACCCCGAATGGTGATATTACACAGACATTAGAGAGATTTTTATGTCTCTATTTTGGTTTGGTCAGGGTGTGATTTGGGGTGGGCATTCTATGTTCCTTTTTCTATGTTTTGTATTTCTTTGTTTTGGCCCGGTATGGTTCTCAGTCAGGGACAGCTGACTATTGTTGTCTCTGATTGGGAACCCTACTTAGGTAGCTTTTTGCCACCTATGTTTTGTGGGTAGTTGTTTTCTGTTTAGTGTTCTGCACCTGACAGGACTGTTTCGGTTTCGTTTATTCACTTTGTTAGTTTGTTCTAGTGTTCAGTTTAATAAAAGTTATAAACACTCACCACGCTGCGCTTTGGTCCGATTCTTCCTCATCAGACGACGACGACTGTTACACACAGACATTACCCCCAATGGTAACATTATACAGACATTACCCCTAATGGTAGCATTATACAGACATTACCCCTAATGATAACATTACACAGACATTAACCTTAATGGTAACATTACACAGACATTACCCCCAATGGTAACGTGTGTTCTGTTTTCTCATAGTAAAAACATTATACAGACATCAACCTCAATGGTATGGGTGGTTTGTTGTTTTCGCATAGTTAAAACAACCATATACTTTTTAAGATTGTCAAATAAGAGTCATTCATTATTTGTTCATGTATTAATGTATTTATTTCCAGCAGCCATTAACCCAAACAAAGAAGAATATGTAGTGAAAGGAGGAGTGCTATTGTTAACAACATTTAAATGTCTATGATGTTGGTGCCTTACAAGGTATCCTTTCCTGCTGGCCTATATGATGAAGAGTTCCAGGCAGACAGAGTGGCAGTGGTATGATAACAGAACAGGCCGTTGGCAGGCCCAGTCCAATGTTCCATCCACAATGTCTCTAGTCTAGTTAGCTCACTGTGTGTCTCTGAAAGCTCCAGCTATATATAACCAACGGTAATAAATACTAGTGTTCGGTCCTGGGGGATAAAGCACTAAATAAACTTCAGTTGGTGCTAAATACGGCTGCTAGAATCCTGACTAGAACCAAAAAATTGGATCATATTACTCCAGTGCTAGCCTCTCTACTCTGGCTTCCTGTCAAAGTAAGGGCTGATTTCAAGGTTTTACTGCTAACCTACAAAGCATTACATGGGCTTGCTCCTACCTATCTCTCTGATTTGGTCCTGCCGTACATACCTACACGTACGCTACGGTCACAAGACGCAGGCCTCCTAATTGTCCCTAGAATTTCTAAGCAAACAGCTGGAGGCAGGGCTTTCTCCTATAGAGCTCCATTTTTATGGAACGGTCTGCCTACCCATGTCAGAGACGCAAACTCTGTCTCAACCTTTAAGTCTTTACTGAAGACTTATCTCTTCAGTGGGTCATATGATTGAGTGTAGTCTGGCCCAGGAGTGGGAAGGTGAACGGAAAGGCTCTGGAGCAACGAACCGCCCTTGCTGTCTCTGCCTGGCCGGTTCCCCTCTTTCCACTGGGATTCTCTGCCTCTAACCCTATTACAGGGGCTGAGTCACTGGCTTTACTGGGCTCTCTCATGCCGTCCCTGGAGGGGATGCGTCACCTGAGTGGGTTGATTCACTGATGTGGTCATCCTGTCTGGGTTGGCGCCCCCCCTTGGGTTGTGCCATGGCGGAGATCTTTGTGGGCTATACTCAGCCTTGTCTCAGGATGGTAAGTTGGTGGTTGAAGATGTCCCTCTAGTGGTGTGGGGGCTGTGCTTTGGCAAAGTGGGTGGGGTTATATCCTTCCTGTTTGGCTCTGTCCAGGGGTGTCCTCAGGTGGGGCCACAGTGTCTCCTGACCCCTCCTGTCTAAGCCTACAGTATTTATGCTGCAGTAGTTTATGTGTCGGGGGGCTAGGGTCAGTTTGTTATATCTGGAGTACTTATCCTGTCCTATTCGGTGTCCTGTGTGAATCTAAGTGTGCGTTCTCTAATTCTCTCCTTCTCTCTTTCTTTCTCTCTCTCTGAGGACCTAAGCACTAGGACCATGCCCCAGGACTACCTGACATGATGACTCCTTGCTGTCCCCAGTCCACCTGGCCGTGCTGCTGCTCCAGTTTCAACTGACCTGAGCCCTAGGACCATGCCCCAGGACTACCTGACATGATGACTCCTTGCTGTCCCCAGTCCACCTGACCATGCTGCTACTCCAGTTTCAACTGTTCTGCCTTATTATTATACGACCATGCTGGTCATTTATGAACATTTGAACATCTTGGCCATGTTCTGTTATAATCTCCACCCGGCACAGCCAGAAGAGGACTGGCCACCCCACATAGCCTGGTTCCTCTCTAGGTTTCTTCCTAGGTTTTGGCCTTTCTAGGGAGTTTTTCCTAGCCACCGTGCTTCTACACCTGCATTGCTTGCTGTTTGGGGTTTTAGGCTGGGTTTCTGTACAGCACTTTGAGATATCAGCTGATGTACGAAGGGCTATATAAATACATTTGATTTGATTTGATTTGATTTGGGGGTGCCCAACGCTAGAGAAACTGGAGATAGGCTCCTACCCTATAGGCCGTTGTGGCTCAGACAAGGCTAGTTACTGTAAATACTAGTGAGGATGGGACTTGACCATTTTAGTGTAGATGTAGGACCATGCCAACAGGAACCTAAAGACTGTAGCTCTGTTCGAATACTCATACTAACCATACTATTTGTGAAGTAAATTGAGTATGTAGCATGTTTATTGGTCATAGTATGGATATAGTAAGTATGCCAACATTTCCAGGATGTCATACTAAATTCGGCAAAATATGAAGTATACACGCAGAGGACACTATTTCCGTACTTTAGGGCCCATAATGCAATTCTTCAGGAAATGGGCGTGGCTACACATCGTTTCCAGATTTGAAGAAAATGTTGCCTCAAAACCCGTTGAATATGGCCGTGTCAGTAAACATCGGCAAAGCGTAATTAAATTGTTGCCAGCAACACAGTTAGTCACCAACGCTCTGGAATAACATGAAAACTACCTAACCAGCTCTGCTTGGGCGAGTAAAATGGTCAGAGTTGTCTCATTTCTGTCTGGAAGTAGCTAGCAAGTTCAGAATGCTCAAATCAACCCTACTCCTCGACCTGAGCGTCCAGTGTGCGCTCCGATAGCAAAACACTCTGATTTTACAAATTGACAATCTTACAATGCTCTGAATTTACGTACGCACTCTGGCACTCTAGATTGAATTTAAGAACACACCCGAAGGCATAAAATGTCTAACTAGTTATTTGTTATGCTAAACGATTTGGCACAGGTCCTGAGATCCTCAAAAGGTTCTACAGCTGCAACATCCTGACCGGTTGCATCACTGCCTGGTACGGCAACTGCTCGGCCTCCGACCACAAGGCACTTCAGAGGGTAGTGCGTACGGCCCAGTACATCACTGGGGCAAAGCTGCCTGCCATCCAGGACCTCTACACCAGGTGGTGTCAGAGGAAGGTCCTAAAATTGTCAAAGACCCCAGACACCCTAGTCATAGACTGTTCTCTCTACTGCCGCATGGCAAGCGGTACCGGAGTGCCAAGTCTAGGACAAAAAGGCTTCTCAACAGTTTTTACCCCTGCCATAAGACAGGTAACCAAATGGTTACCCAGACTATTTGCACTGTGTGCCCCCCAACCCCTCTTTTACTCTGCTGCTACTCTCTGTTTATCATATATGCATAGTGACTTTAACTATATATTCATGTACATACTACCTCAATTGGGCCGACTAACCGGTGTCTGTAACCAGTGCTCCCGCACCGGTGTCTGTATTGGCTAACCGGACTGTATCTGCATTGTGTCCCACCACCCACCAGCCCGTCTTTACCTTGCTACCATATAGCCTTTAACCAGTACTTACTACGCTACTAACCGGTGTCTGTACTCTAATAACAGGTGTCTGTATATAGCCTTGCTACTAACATATAGCCTTGCTACTAACCGTGTCACCTTGCTACTAACCAGTGTCTGTATATAGCCTACTAACCGGTGTCTGTATATAGCCTTGCTATACTATATAGCCTAAATAATAGCCTGCTACTAACCGGTGTCTGTATATAGCCTTGCTACTAACCGGTGTCTGTATATAGCCTTGCTACTAACCGGTGTCTGTATATAGCCTTGCTACTAACAGGTGTCTGTATATAGCCTTGCTACTAACCGGTGTCTGTATATAGCCTTGCTACTAACCGGTGTCTGTATATTGCTACTAACCGGTGTCTGTATATAGCCTTGCTACTAACCGGTGTCTGTATATAGCCTTGCTACTAACCGGTGTCTGTATATAGCCTTGTCTGTACCTAACCGGTGTCTGTATATAGCCTTGCTACTAACCGGTGTCTGTATATAGCCTTGCTACTAACCGGTGTCTGTATATAGCCTTGCTATATAGCTAACCGGTGTCTGTATATAGCCTTGTACTAACCGGTGTCTGTATATAGCCTTGCTACTAACAGGTGTCTGTATAAAGCCTTGCTACTAACAGGTGTCTGTATATAGCTACTAACCGGTCTGTATATAGCCTTGCTACTAACAGGTGTCTGTATAGCCTTGCTACTAACAGGTGTCTGTATATAGCCTTGCTACTAACAGGTGTCTGTATATAGCCTTG